>NW_021319798.1:253398-317321 GCF_001605985.2 Dendrobium catenatum | reverse complement strand
CCTATTTGTATATGTGTACGAAATGTCTTCGTACACGCTGATCGTCCCATACGAACTAAGTTCGTCCAGTACGAACGGTTATTACTAGGTCGGTTTTAGAAACTGCTGAAAACCGTTCTAAGTCGGTTAATCGTCTGGACGAAAATAGGTTCGTCTGGACGAAATTTTTACAGATAACAGATCGTCCTGGACGATTTTTAATTTTGTCTGGACGAAAATTTTACAGAGGACCAATCGTCATGTACGATAATTTTATTTCATCTGGACGAAAATTTTACATATATCAGATCGTCCTGGATGATATTTAATTTCGTCCTGGACGAATAGGACTTAGAAAAAGTTTTTAAGCCAGTTCCTATTCGTTCCAATAAATTTGTGGGAAGTAATGCTTCCTTCCCACAAGATCATCCAATTTTCTCTTCCTTAAGGACAGATGTGAGTCATCGTGCTTTCTCTCCTTAGGATTAGATCTTCTAGTGGTGGAGTAAGCCCTCAGTGGCATCATCCTAGATTCAAAATCTAGATGTGATCTTTTGTGGGAAGCAATGCTTCCTTCCCACAAGATCATCCTGTTTTTTATTCCTTAAGGACAGATGTGAGTCATCGTGCTTTTTCTCCTTAGGATTAGATCTTCTAGTGATAGAGCATGCCCTCTGTGGCACCATCCTAGTTTTAAAATCCAGATTAAACCTTCTGTGGGAAGCAATGCTTCCTTCCCACAAGGTCTTCCAGTCTTCTTCTCCTTAGGGTTAAATGCTCTCTTTCCCCTAGGATTAGACTTCCCATTTTTAATTTCACCTTCAAATTCCAAATTCAATCTTCTTCTCCTTAAGGTTAGGTTCTTCCCTTTCTTAGGATTAGATCTACTAGTGGTAGAGTACGCCCCTCGTGGAACTACCCTAGTATCAAATTCAAGATTCAATCATCTCGGGCTAGGTCTTTCCTTCCCTTAGAATCAAATTCAGACTCAATCTTCTAAGTTTAGGCTCCCTTTCCTTTAGAATCAAAACCAATACTTGATCCTCTATAGTTAAGAATCCTTCCTTCCTATACGATCACCCAGAAATTTCTTTCCTTTAGGGTTATATATCTTCTTCCCTTAGGATTCGACTCGCTAGTGGTAGAGTATGCCCTCTGTGGCACTACCCTAGTATCAATTTAAGTCTTGATTCCCTAGGGATGAACTTTTCATTCCCTTGTGATCAAAATTTCAGACTTGACCTTTCAATTCGGTCAAAGCCAATATGTGCAATAGAACTTCATTCTATTACACATATTGGGTGTCCATTTGTTGACCTCATTTTTGTATGAGGTCGCTTGGACCAATCCTGACCCCAGATCAATTTAATTTCTAGAAGAATCTAGACTTTAGGATCCTCCTAGAATCTAGACCTTAGGATCTATTCTAGATCCTAGGATCCTTCTAGACTCCAGACCCTAGGATCTACTCTAGACCCTAGGATTCTTCCAGACCAATCTAGACCTTAGGATCCATCTAGGTCCTAAGATTCTTCTAAACTCCAGGTCTTAGGATCTATCTAGACTTCTTAAATCCCTCTAGACCCAAAGCTTAGGATTCTCCTAGATCTTAGGATTCTTCTTGACTCCAGACCCTAGGATTAATCCATACTCAAGATCAACCCATACTTTAAATCAATTTCTGCAAAACTTAAATCAATCTAGATCTCAAGATAATTTCAGCTTATGATCAATCTAGACTTTAGTTCAATCTGAATCTAAGTCAATCCAGATTCAAATCCATTTTGATTTCAAACCCATTCAAGCTTCAAATCAATCTCAATCTTAAGTCAATCGAGATCTTCAATCAACCCCAATCAACACATATAATTATTAAGTGATCAAAGTTAAACCCAATTGACTTCAAATTCAAACTCCTTAAATTTAGTGATCTTCCCTGCTCTAGGGAAAATTATCACTAAAATTCAAACCCTTAAGTTTAGTGATCTTCCCTGCTCTAGGGAAAATTATCACTAAAATTCAAATCCCTTAAGTTTAGTGATCTTCCCTGCTCTAGGGAAAATTATCACTAAAATTTGAACCCTTTAAACTCCTTAATCAAAATTCTTGAGTTTAAACCTTAATTGAACCTCAAAACCTTCCTAAAATTTTAATAAATCACATTTAAATCCAAAATTATGAATAACCCCTCTAACTGATCAGATTTGAATCCTTAACACATTAAAATTAAAATCAACCAGATTTGACTTCAAATTTGAGAATAATTTAATAATCTTTAAAATCTGATATTTAATTAAATTAATTAATTAATAATAATTTAAAATTTCAGAAAATTCCTAAACACTTGGGAATCTATCCTTGGGTTGTTCATGACCTTTGGAGTTGATTACAAGGAGTTTGGAACTCAATTGAATTCAAAACATCAAAACTTCTCTAATTAAGACAATTAAATAATTCTAATAAATGATCAAAACTTTAAAAATTCATAAATAATTCAAATAAACTCAAAATCAACCAAACTTAAAGGCATTCAACTCAAATGGAAAACCATGGGATCTTGACCGGGGGCGTCATACCCACTTGGTAGGTTAGTCTCCACCCTTACCTCCTGGGCATTCTCCCGATCTGGTGATCGAGAATATAAGTCCCAACTTTCTAATAAAATTGACAATTCAAACTTAAATATCTTTCAATCAAATTCGAGCCCAACACTTAGGATAGGCTGAGATGTTTTCTGAAGTAATTCAGAATCTCAAACATCTCCTACCCTTCTTCCTTTGACTCTAAAAATAAGTGTTCAATCTTGAACCATCCCTCTTGAAATTCCAATCCTTACCTCCTTTGATATCGAGCCTTGAAAACCTAAATAATATTTTATACCGCTATTTTAATCGAGAGTTTTCGTAGGAAAATTCTAATTTTCCCGCGATGTAATTAACTACGAGGTCTTGCGCTCGTAGGAGATTTAGAAACCCAGATCTAATTTTCAAAAATCTTTAATTAGTTATTTTTGGGAAAGTACAATGATCGTTATCGTCATTCTCAAACAATCGATAATGATTGATATCTTCTTTCTTTGGAGAGACATATCAATTATTATCGTGGATTTGATTATGAAATTAATGATCTTTCATCCAAATTAGCATAGTCAAACAATTTTGAGTTTGACTATGATAATTTGGATAAGTTTAAAGTTTTGAAATTTGAACCAATTAGTGAATGATATTCTCCCGTTTGAGATGATATATCGTTCCTAATGTTGTGTTAGATTTCAAAACTAAAATTTAAAATTTAATCTTCCCAAAAATAATTACATATTTTTCAAAACTATATATATATATATATTTTTTTAATCAAAATATGCCACTAGACCTGCCACTTAGTGGATCTTGACCTTAGAGCCTTATATATATATATATATATATATATGTGTGTGTGTGTGTGTGTGTGTATATTTTTTTTAATCAAAATATGCCACTAGACCTGCCACTTAGTGGATCTTGACCTTAGAGCCTTCTCCAAACCTTCTGATCAGATCTAGACCCTTGATTATGACTTATTAATATTAAATTACATTTTTTGGACCAAATTTGACCCCCAGTTGACCAGGGGTTAGAATGACCAAAATACCCCATAGGGGTTTAAAAAGTCATTTCAAACTAAATGGCCTCCAAAGTGTATGGGACCACCTCCAATAGACTTAAAATATTAAACCAAACTTGTTGAATCAAGACCTAGACCCTGGGTCAACTTGATTGACCAAGTTAACCAGGGTTGACCCAAAATAGCCATTTAAGGTCTAAATAGTCATTCTGATCATTTAGACCATTTTGACCCTTCAAACCACCTCCACCAGACTCCAAATATCCAATCAAACCTACTGAGCCTAGACCCAGACACTATATCAATATGGCTGACCAATTCAAACTGGGTTGACCAGATCATCCCTTAAGCTCTCATACTTTTAATTAAGCCCTAAATATGGATCAAACTCATTCAAATCTCATTCAAATCCCCTTTATTACTTCCCTTAGAGATTTGGACAAACCAATCATTAGTTGAATTGGTTAACCAAACCTCTATCTTGTCAAATCCTATCAACGTAAGGATCATTTATTACATACAATCAAATTCCATTCAAGTAACTTTTTAAACTCCTAAGATCATTCAACCAAATATCTTGAATATATTCAAACCTGGCATGAGTCACATCAATATGCGTTTGACCAAGTCAACACCTTAAACTTAGTCAAATTTCCATCCTTAGGTCAAATCCTTTTATTTGATCAAACCAACATCTTCAAACTCTCAATCTTATTCCAAGCTAAAGTTTAAGCATATTCAAACCCATTTGAAATCAAACCATGGTTCATTTTGACTTGGTCAAACCCATTTAAAACCCCATACATTATCTCAAACTCCAACCTCATGTATTAACCTTCATTCCATCTAATGCGTGATGCCACCTTGTATCCCACATCAGCTACCTTGACCCATTGACTGGTCAAACAGTCAATGGAGGGTCAAAGTATCCTCCAAATGCTTTAAACCTTTGATTAAATTCCTTGAGCCCAAATCTTATTTAACTCTAACTATTCAAATAGTATCTAGAACCTTCTTGTACTCCATCCAGGCCCTTGGATCAAGATCCAACAGTCCCTAGCCATCCCACATGGTTACTAGGTAACAAAATAAGCTTTCCACATGGCATGTCCTTATTGTCCTTTAATCCTCTACTCCAATAACTCCCATGACAAATGGCATGCATCAGGGGAGGCCCCTAGTTGATCTCAGCCATCCATTTGGCATGGAGATAATTGAATAGGGAAAAAATACCAAAAAGTTATCATTCAATTCTAGCTCTCTAAGTGAATACTCTATTCTTTTGGGCTCTTTAGAGACTCCTTCACATAAAGCCCTAACATAAAGCCATACTTTGTCCAAAGCCTAAATCCCTAGATCCGTTGTGTTTCGAACTACTATTTCTTCAAGGGAATTTAGCGTGGACAGCCTACAATCTCAACCAAATCATTTGCCTGCAAATCCAACAGTAAAATTCCTTTAAAACTCTATGTTACTTTATTTAGGTTTAATTAGCTTTTTATTAAGTGATTTTTCAAGCTGTTAAAAGTATACCCCATATTTTATGCTTATTAACTTAACCTAAGTTTAAAATTTCATTGAATTTGGTCCATCCGATCGAGCAAATGGGACAAAAACCAACTCTAGGGTTTATTCGTAATGTATGCTTGATGTATATTTTTTGGACCATTGAACGCATGATCAAAGGTCCAGATCAAGTCGCTCCACATCTTTGACTAATCGCAGATCTGTTCATGCAGTTGATCTCTCCATCTGGCTCAATCAGGGCTGTTCATTTCAAACCACGGTGCATCCGACACTTAGCATTGCACACTGACATGGATAAGTGATACCCAATCATTGCTTGGTAGTTTAGAGCAGCGAATGGAAGCTCGCCATGTGTCTTGCCGCAGCTGTCGTGCCGCTATTTTCTTCTAAATTCAATTTAATTAGTTTTAATTATAATTAATTGATAGAAAGCTTCAAAAAACTATTAAAAATTAAATATAAAAAACATTATAATATATCAAAATGCTTAGTTAACTAAATCCTTTAATTTAAAATAAATATTTATTTAAAATATTAAATATAATTTAAATTATTTTAAATATTAAGTATTTTTAATTAATATTTGATTAAAAATAATTTAAAATATTAAAATTTTAAAGTAATATACTTTGAAATATTTTTTATCTTTCATAAAATATTAAAAAAAAATTATATCAATGTAATTTAAAATTTATATTAACAATATTTAGCCGACCCCACGTAGTGGGACAAAGGATTGTTGTTTTTGTTGTTGTTTTATGAACATTATTTTCAAATTATATTAAAATATTTTAAATCTTTTAAATATATTAAATATCATAAATTTCAAATATTATGAATAAAATTCAAATTAAATTAGGAATTTTAATTAATATTTTGAAATCAAGTTATTCAAAATTTAAAACATTTTATTTCAAGACAAACAAATTCACACAGGAATATATATGATAGGATAAAATTATATTTAAATTTAAAATTAAATTATCATATTATTATATTAATTTTATTAATTTTTAATAATTTATTATTTATTATATCATTGTATTCCGGAATCCGAACCCATTGCACACGACTAACTTCATTGAAGTACAAAAGTCTAGTCCCGACTGTGCCTCACGCCTTCGGTGGTCGGCACAAAACGAACAACGAGCTCACGAGGGCCGGAGAGACGGAGAGAAATGGCGAGGAAACTCTATGTTCTTACTGCGCTATTTCTTCTGATCTTCTTATCATCCTTCGTTCCCTTGTCCATAGCTTCTCCCAAGAAGAAGGCGCCCCCCTCTGCGGCAAGGAAGGAGGACATCCAGTACATCAAGTGCCAAGTTTGTGAGAAGATCGCTCAACAGATCTACAACCAGGTTAAGGGAAAGGAATCCAAGATCTCGCCGAAGAAGGTTATCGATCATGCGTTTTCTTCGCTGTCTTCTTTCATCTGATCCGACTGTTGACTGTTTGCCTTATGGTGGTTGTGACTAGATATCCGAATACGAGGTGATTGAGATAGCGGAGAATGTTTGTAATCTGAAGAAAGCGGAAGCGGACTGGATTCTTCAGATCGACATCGTGGAGAAAGGGGATAAATTAGAGGTAAAGGAAAGGAACATATCGTGATATTTCAATTTGATTATGATCCAGATATTGTGTTTTTTTGTGTTCCTTATTTGTTTTGATTTGCGCTGCAGCTTGTGGAGCAGGGAGTAGAAGGGCAATGTAATTCTGAGTGCAAAACAATTGAGCGAGCATGTCAAGAGGTAATTTCATCTGATTCATCGATTGTTTGTAAGAAAATTGTATTTTTCAGTGTAGAATAGACTGCTTTGGCGACTATTTGTTGTTTAGCGCCAATATCATTTCGATTTGGAATTGAATCTGCGTCAACTATAATTCTAATATTTTGATTCACACTCTAGCCGAGTTTAAAGTAGATTTAGAGTCAACCCATCTAATTGACTCAATATCATTTTAGAGCAGGTTTGAAATTCATAAGGACGACCTCTCCAACTTGCCAACCTGGCTGGTTCAAGGCAATAGCCCAGTTATAAACCTACTTAGCAATTATTTGACCAACTTAAGATCAATTCACAAAATAATTTGCAACTGCATTTCAAAACCATGTTTATAATTGAATAATATAAAATTTTGAATTGAATATTGTTTTAAAATATGCAATTACTAGATAATGTTTATGATGCATGTAACACTCAAGGATATATTTCTCTATTAATAATTAGTTCATTTCATCCCAAGTAGTTCTAGGCACGTTATCAAATCTTTCCCTTTGTTTTCCGTACTCATTTAGTACATTTTAGCTCGCTAAATTAATTTAAATTTTGCAAATATTACGTGACGCTCACCTTAACATCATCTCTCTCTCAAAGAACTTGTCCATATCCATTACCTAGTAAATAAACATAGGGTTATTTTTTTCTATCATTGTAGATGCTTCAATTTTAACTTTCTTAGTCATATCATCTATGTCATAATGTGGATTTTTATGATTTCCATAAGCTTAATCATCACGTATGTTGCACTGATACGGGTACGGCGACACGGATACAACACGGTATAGATACAGTGCACATCAATTCTTAAAAATGTAGGATACAAGGACGGTGCGAACACGGCATTATAATTTATATATCATACATAAAAATTAAGAAAACAATCAAAGCATAATATTTGAAATGACAAAAAAAAATGAAAGCAATATCATTTGTAGCCTTGTAGCTTATAATATCAAAATAAAAGTTAGCATTGAGTCAAGGGAAGAGTTAAAACTCATTGCCTAATAATAATCTTGTGGCATGATTCTACTAATTATGTTGTTGCATGATTTGGTGGCATGTTTACTGAATAACATATGAGAGCTAAACTTTTTTTTCCGTTTAAGAAGACATACAAACCACAATAACAATATTTTTTTAATACATGAAACAAAAGTCAAAGCATTACAAATGCAAAATAATTTGATGCCTTAATATCCTATTTTCTGGTAAACTAACATCAATGTAAATGGCTCGCCGGTTTGAAAATGAGAGAACCTTACTTGCAGTCGCGGAAGTAAATATGACACGTCTTTTTTTCGAATTTTTTTCTTCTTTCAACGGACACGCATATCGGATACTTGTTTCCTTTTGAAATTAAATAGTATTTTAATTGGATACGATTTTGACGTATTCGACATGTATCGGTGCGGTATCAGACACGTATCCCTGTCCGACTCGTATCCGATACAGCACGCCTTCATAAATAGGTGTATCGGTGCAACATAGATCATCACATACACCCTATAATATCCATCTTGATTTTTTTTATCTTGCCAAGAATATCTTGTCTCCAAATTGTGTTAACATTCAAGTAGATAGATCCATTATTTTAATTAGATTCAACTTTTTTAATCGGTTAGTTTCCAAAGCATTAATTTGCTTGTACACTTGCGTTCTGTCTTCAATCATTTTATTTTACTTGTTCCGTAATTCAACCAATTAATGTTGCAAAGTTGTCAAATCCATTTGATGATTTGTTCATTGTAATTGACATTGAGGTCCATTTTTAATTGACATTTTGACCATCATTAAGCTCTAACACTATATTTGATGTTGGATGTCTTAGGGTCTAGGATTTTATAATGTATATCTAGCGTGAGATATAAAATCTCACGAACAATCAAATTTAAATCCATAAACTTTTAATGCGGGCAAAAATTCATTTGTTGTCAAAAATAGATAATACAAAAAATTCATCTCAAACTATGACTTAATGATTGTTCAATTATAAGTTTCAAAAGAAGTTTAGGATAAAAAATTGCACTTTGATCAAGACTTACACCACAATCATAAAATCTATATTGTAATATATTTGAACGAAATGAATCATGTTTGAAAACAATTATGCAAACAAAAACGTAACTATGTAAGAATTTATTGAATTAGAGGTCTATATCTCATGCGAATATAAGGAGAGACTTCTTTCAAAAATTAACTATCAATACGTGCTCAACACTCGAAGAGCTTGTATGCAACCAACATGCTAGTTTTGGAGGAGTGTAAAAGTTCAATTAAGTAATATCCCATTTACATACATCAATAATCCCATATTAATAATCATTCAAATCCCAAATTTGCAAGTCTTGAATTCCCTAAAAATTGTTGAAATGTCATTATATGTTATAACAGTTGATCTTATAAAACTGAAATCAATTAAAAGCATATTGGTATTTGCTATCAAAATTCGATCTTGTAGATTTGAAAGCCATAGTATTCTCTAGTTATTACATTAAATATATTCATCCAAAAATCAATCTTGAAATGCAAGTCCACCAATTCATGAAAATAGAATTTGCAATTAGAAGATATTTATAGGGATCATTCTTGACAAATCTTGAAATCCTTAAGGATTCAAATCAACAATAAATTCTAACATGAAGCGAACTAATAATAATAATGAATACATTTCCCTCGTATTGGAAATTGATAGGAAACCCTTGTAGATCTCAAGCAAATTTTATAAAAATATGAATCTCAGCGAGACTTCACCACAAATCTCCAATCAAACTCATGAAAAACAACAATTACATTAGAAATTGATGAAAACAGAAAGAAAATGACAATATACAATTGATCCTCTATTTGAGAGGAGGATCTTTCTCTCCTAACTCTCTAGATGCCGCTAGAGCCCAAGAACACCAAGAAAACACAGTACTTCAACAATAATCAAGATAACCCTAACCCTAATTCTAACCTCCTACATAAAGCGCACAAACATAACTCCCAAAAAGACTAAACAGTCCTCTTAATTCAAATTTTCCCTCCTAATCCCTCATTCTCTCTCTCTAGTTAAGTTGTGGGCTCCACAGGAGAGGCGGAACACACTAGGGGAGGAAAAATAGTAGGCTTATGCCTGCTCTAAATAAGGGGCCAGCCTAAGTGTTGGGCTGCTTAGGCAAACTAGATCGGTCTCTCCTAGCCATTCTATCAGAAATTAGTTCTATTATCTATGACACCAGGCACGTAATGGCTACACACTTATTTTTTAGGGCAGTCGCATGTATTATATGGCATGGGAACGTACGAAGCTTAATTACATACTATTTCTATTGGCTTGTAATGCCACATCTCTTCCGAGACCTAGATCCTCAAAGTTGTTGCTTGTTGCACACACTGATTGAGTAATGTACGAATAGCATGAAATGACGTGGCTTGAGCGGCACTTTCATTCAACTCACAATCACAATCAAAATAGAAAATGACTAATATGAGAATCCATCTAATTGCAATGAGCTAGGAAAAAAAAAAAGAGTTAGGGGTGATTACTATTTCACTAATAAATAACATATTATGATGGGGACATCAATGCATGAAAAGTTTATCATAGAAGGGATCGAAGATCGACGGCCACGATTGAATCGTTATATTATTAGTTGTTATGCTTGTTGTATGTGATTTAATTTAGTTTGTGAACTTTTCCTTAATGTTATGTTGTAAGATCAAGGGCATTTGTGTCTTTTTTCTTGTCATGTGGTGCAGCCTATATATATGGCTCTCTCCCCTCTTGTAAGATGATAATGATTATTTTTGAATAAATTCTGATTTTAGCTCTCTTCTCTTGTGTGAGAGTGTGGTGGAGTGGTGAAGCCTTAGGAGAACGTGAATGAAGTACCCAATAGGCCAGTAAGGTGAGCTCTTGGTTTTTCCCTTGTATCTCTTCCCCTTTCTCTCCTTCTTCTTCCTCCCTAACTGCCAGTTAACCCCCTTCCCCTTCCACCGCCCATGGCAAGCCCACCACCACTACCTCCCCATCCAAGTTCCCAATCCAAAATTTCCCAAATATGAAATTTTGACTTTGGGATTCCAATTTGAACCCACTTGTCCCTTGGAACTCTTCATGTTAATTAATGAGAAGTTGACCCATTAATTGTCTCTCGTTATTTTCATTCTCAAAACTAGTTGGAAATTGAAAAAGCCACAACCCCTTCCCTTTCCCCATGGTTGGCCCACTCTTGGAACTCTTCAAGTTAATTAATGGGAAGTTGACCCATTAATTGCAAAGTTAACTTTATATTTTCCCTTTCCCAAAAATTTTTTTTCATTTTCCAATCTCACTCTCTCCCATCACCCTTAAGCCCCACCACTCTAATTAACCTCATACCATTCCTAATCTCCCATAAATAACAAAAACCGTGGCTTCCCTCCTTCCAAATTTTGGACATCATCTTTTCTTCTCCACTGTGAAGCAAGACACAAGGAAGGCACTACGGAGCAACCATTTGAAGATCAACCGATCGAAGGAAGCTTCCCAGCGATGCAAATACCTAAGTCATTTAAGTAGATAGCTTTGAAGTCCAATTCTCTATGGCATCACCACTTTCATGTTAATTTAAATCCGCTAGCTTCTTAAATCATTGATTGCATGGTTCTCGTAGTAACTGATCTATGTTAAATGTTGGATCTTTTTGCCAACCCATGTTAGCTAAGTTGTTGATTTGATGTATCCTTCTTTAATTCCAAAATTTTGGTTGTGGTTAATTGCTATTTTTGGATTGCCTTTATTACTTGTTTGAAGCTTGTTTTAAGCATCCCCATGATTAATTGCTTGTTGATTTTAAATTTAACTTATATTTAATTTCATAATGTAAGTCTTCACATGCTAATCCTACATCATATTCTTTTCTTCTATCGTAGCATAAATACCTGCACTTTTTATTCTATGAAATCAATTGGCATAGATTCATAAACAAGCCTAACTATAGGGATTTCTTTTCTTTTCTTTTACTTTAATTCGATCCCAAAAAAAATCTTAGAAGTTATGTCCTTATCTAAAGCCTTATTCTTTACACTCAAGTTACTTACACCTTTCACACCTAAGCATCAATTAATCTTGTAGCAATGATGATTGATAGTTATTAATTATACATGTATGAAAATTGTGCATATATATATATTTTTATTTTTATTCCACTAGACGTCTTCTTTTCTTTGAAATTTTCTCAAATGTTCTTTTTTCCCAGCAAAACTCACTTGTCATGTAAATAATATATTATAAAACATGTGATTTAGAATTGTTTTGTTTGCTCATAAATGCTTGTAATAATATTGAATACTTTTATCATTCACTTTTGTAAACCAATAAATATTTGGATTTTTTTTTTTTTTAACATACCCCATGTTATCTTTTATGGTACTCTATGATATAACTTCTTAACATCAATAAAATTTATATGAATATCATTTTTTTACTTTATACTTCTCTATTAGTTTTTCACAAAATTGTTTCCATGGTAGACCTTTTTTTTTTAATAACCAAATTAATTCTCCTATGCCAATTTAGTTTTCTAAGCCTATATTTTTTTACCTCTCCCATGCTATGTTCAATGACTCATAAGTTTGAATTACTATTATTACAAAGATCTTATACATCTTTTTATTAATTGTAATTGTAGTGTTATTTTTTCAACTTTTTGTTAATTGTAATTGTAGAATGTTATTTTCTCAGTTATTTCTCATAATCTTAGCAATTAAAATTTCATCAAAAAATTTGTTAATCAAATTATCTCAAGATATCCAATCATTTGGTTGGTAGTCGCTTCTTGTAAATGGTAGATATGCATTAATATTTGAAACAAATCAACTTTGATTCAGGGATCAAATTAAACTGCTTATTAATGGCGGAAATCCTCTTTCCATTTTTGCTCGTGTTACTTGGTGAATATTTAAAAGATGTTGATGATAGTACAAATCATGTTAGAAGTTTACGCCTTTTCCCATTCCTTTAACGCGTGCTTCCTACTTTCCCTATTGTCAAATTCGTTGTTATGGTATTTGACTCGATTCTATCACTGTTTTTTAATGTTGATTAATCGTTCATATTCAACCTTTTTCTTAAATTTTGCAGATCTTGGGATACTCTGATACGGATGTTGCTGAGTATGTATTTAGTTCCAAGCCTTCTCTTGATTCACTGGTCAATTTTCTTTGCAATGATCTTTCCAAAGCATGTGTTGTTAAGGCACCCCCTGTTCCAAAGGTATTAGCATGCGGCATTCTTTATAGGCATTTTTTTGTCTTGTGGACTATGATTTTTAAGTAGCAACTAGTAAGCTTTGCAGTTTATAATTTTGTTATAATTCCAAATATGACTTGTTGAAATATATCTGTGAATTAAAATATACATATAAGCATGGGAAAAGCTGAATAAATATGTGATTAAGATTTTGTTTGGGACGACTTTCTTATTGCTTCTTAAAGCAGTTTTTTAGTAAAAAAAAAATTTTTGTACTAAAAAGCCGTCCCAAACAAAGCATAGAAAGCCGTCCCAAACAAAACCTAAATGGATGGATGGATGGATAAATGACAAAAGAATGATGGCTGGATTTAATATATTCTTATAGATTCTTGTTGATAGATGGCCTTTTTATTGGTAATCTTCTCTCTCCTACTGTGTACAGGCTAGAGTGCCAGGAGAACCATTTGTTGCGAAGCCCACTAAAGATGCTGAAATGGAAAAGATTTTAAGATCTATGGAGGTACGTTTACATAATTTGTTCAAAACCCAACATTCAGCCAATTTTATGCATCTACAGCTCCGCAACTCTTAAGCTGATTTCATGACAGGGCATGCCAGGAGCACCTGGCATGAAGATGTATTCTAGAGATGATCTAATGAACAACAAATTTGGTGACGAAGATAATGATGATGATGATGATAGTGAAGACGACTTTGGCAAAAATTTGGTATGAACTTTATCCTGCCAAGTTGTTTTGTTTGTTGGATTTGGCATCTAAGAACATTTTTCTGCTGCTATTTAGTGATATTAACGTTGTTTTGTCTCTGTTCTCCAGAAAAAGGCTCTCAGTCAGA
This sequence comes from Dendrobium catenatum, assembly GCF_001605985.2. Classification (NCBI taxonomy): domain Eukaryota; kingdom Viridiplantae; phylum Streptophyta; class Magnoliopsida; order Asparagales; family Orchidaceae; genus Dendrobium; species Dendrobium catenatum. Next base: position 303,356 of record NW_021319798.1, on the reverse strand, counting down.
AAACTACTCCAAAGTATGATATCAAGGAGAAGATACTGCGAGGAATTAAAGTAACTAGAAACACGATAAAGGGACATGTAAACAAGGCCTTGAAGAAAATTAGAAACTGGTGGAAGAGAAGGAAAGCAGCTTCCAAATCCTCAAAGTCTAGCAAAAAGGAGCTCTGAGTTCAAATAAACAGGTTATCGTGATCAATATGTTATCCCCTTCATGATGAGATTTCTTAGTTCTCCTTTTTTTTCAACCTTTAACTAACCTAAACATACGAAGTCGTCGCGGTAAATTTTTGTTTTTACATTATTGTGAAAGATGGGCAGTACTCTATAATTCTGAGCTTTTCCTATACTTTCCATTTCTCCTAGATATTGCAAGCTATCTAGTTTGAAGCATTTGTAGTAGTTAGATAAAAAGAGTAGGAGCATTGAGACATTTCTTACAATAAATTCCATCAGTTAGCCTATATGAGACTAGTCTGAAGGTGACTTGATAGCTGCGTACATTTTTTCTTAAAAGGGATTCTCCAACCACTTAATTCTGCACGTTGTTAGCATATCTTAAACTATTTGTCGTATAAAGTAACTCTTCTCCTTTTAAATCTAACATGTCAAATGACAAATGTATTTAAATAGGTTGGTTTTATGGATGCTGGTCTTAATTCTATTGTTTTATCAGTTGTTTTAAGCCCTTCTCATGTTCCTCTGTTTCTAAGTATTTTGTTGGAAAAATTGTACCCTTTTAAGTTTAACTTTTATTGCAGTATAATGTTGTTGTTATATAATATTTATGTGTTTGGCTGATTGGCAATAGTAGCTGTTGCATGTTAGTAAATTCATGGCAATGGAGATAATTTTATTTCTTAGGGTAGGATGAAGATCTCTCGTATGCACAAGTTAAAAAGTAACACACATGAGCTATAAGATTTTTATATGAAAAGCTTGAGAAGGGAAAAATTATGGGGTTTTATCTAGTTGTAATGATTCCCTTAATGTAAGTGAAGGACTAAATGATGCCCTTCCTAAGTGTCAATGATGCCCTTTTCTATAATTAGAGCGAGTGTAAATACAATGTTTTCGAGTAAAGTCGTCGGAGATGTCTCCTATTGTGTTAGTGGTAGAAGTTTTGAGATGTTAGAGTTTTCTGGCAATGAGTATTGGGTGACGATTGATGGTGGTCCTTAGAAACTGGGCAATGAAGACCATGCTATAAGAAAGACGAACATCATATGTTGGTGGCTAATGAATATGAAATGTTTTCCTAATTGAAGCGACCAAGAGATTAGGAAAACAAACATTGATTGTTGGTGGATACTAGATGTTAAACATCACTCTTTGGAAAGCATCAGGCAATGAGCGATAAAAAATGTTAGAGGTTGGTCTAATTTTCTTTTGATAGAAGGGAAGACCAGACGATTGAGAAGATAGGCGTAAGATGTCGATTGTTGGCAGCTGTTTGATAATGATATACAAGGATTATCAAAAGTTTGAGCGACGAGAGGTGTCAGTGTCATTTGACGGTTGACATTGAGTTGAAGAAGATGATGTCATTTGTGTCGATCGTGACTAGCAATGGGCTGCAATGAGTCGTAGGTTGACTATTGGAAATGCATAATGATGGGAGAAAATGCTATTGCTCTTTATAAATTGTTATACAAGTGTACGTGTCGATCAAGTAATAAAGTGAAAAGTAGAGTATCGATCCTACGAGAAAAATTATATCCTACAAATGCCCCTATTACTATCTACTACAAGTGTCAAAGTTTATCCTACTGAATCGTGATGAAATTAGTTATCTAGCAACTAATGCGATTGCTAAAAAGATAATTTAATCAAAGTAAAATATGTTCTGAACTTATGATGGTGAATGTTACAATGTTTTCCTAAGTAGACTCTTCTTAGGTATGTTGTGAATCAAAACATATACACCCTTAGATTTTTGTTGAGCTTATAAGAGTGTAAAGTAACGCTCTCACCTTATTACAATGATTATATCTCCATAGATTCCAAAAACCTATTCATCCTATGTCTAGATATGAATTCATTTCAACTCTCCTATTTTTTTTCATCATTCCTCCGTCAAAGTAATGAATCATACTAAGTTTTAAATTCAAATATGGTTAGTGCATGAACTAAATTAAGATTGGGAGTGATTGAAAACAACATTAAAGCATTTTATTTACTAGAGTCTACATATAAAAAATAATAATAATAGCATACTTCATTCACATCATAATAGCCCAAAACTAAAGAAATAGCTAGTCATAGACATGAGTTCAAGCAAAACAGACTTCATTATATCTACTACAACAAGATACAAGAATTTAAGTGGAGAAAATATTACCTGAAATGATGTTTACAATCAATTACAAACAATAGATGCTTCTTGAATTTATTTCCCTTCTCTCTCTCTCTCTCGTAGTTGCTTATGCAAACCATATTAAAAATTTATTTTGTTCTCTCTAACTCTTTCGGGTATGTGCAAAAGGCCATCTCGCTCTAGCATCTGTCTACCTGCTATGTTGTGAAAATGCCAAAAAGAATGTTAAAAAATAATTTTTGCTCTCTCTCTACTATTTGTATTTTTATATCATTTTCTTTTCAAAAAATTGATTAGTTCTATTTTTTAAAAAAAATTGTTAAATTAAATTAATTTTTTTTAAACTAAGTGGTATAATTTTGTTTGTTTTTAAATAGTTTTGATATTTTAAATAAAAATTTTTCATATAGTTTGTATTTATTTTTATTCACCAAGTAAATTTTAATTTTATATGAATTAATTTTTTAATTTGTTTGATCATTCTCCGGTGAGTGTATTATATTTATGTATTCTCTATTCTCTTTGACATAAATTTTAGAGAAGAGGGTTTAATAAATTAAAATTTTGTTTGCCGAGAGGTTGATCACAATTTTGTATTCAAAGAAGATGCAACTTATTGCTTATAGTCTCAAGTAAGTGGTGATAGCTTTGACATAAAGGGATTTCAAAATAAAAAAAAAGGATAGATTTCGTAAACGTGGGATGAAAAAGGTTGAGGATTCTTTTTAATATTGATAATTTGTGCCCCCACATAAAAAAAATTTTGCTCCGCCACTGAACGATAATAGTTGGTTGACGGTCGGTGTCACTAAACAACTAAGTATGGCCCATGTCTAAGGGTTGGTTGACTTTCGAATTCTCCAAATGGGTAGATATATGATTTATTTCAGATTCCACTCTGCTCAGAATCCTCATTTAAATTTATAGAAATATAGTTTATTTACATATTTTAGAAATGCGCATTAGAAGAATTAGGAAAATAATTGGGAAAATCCATTCGAAAACATGAATAAATTCTCATATTTTTAAAAAATTTCTAAATATTTAAGTTTATTAATAAACTAGAAATTGTGCACTTGGATTCATCAGATTTGTCTCTTCTGGATACTTTTTTTTTTTTTAAATATAAGGGTGTAACACGAGAACTTCCCAGGATGTAATTTCTTATAAATTTTTTTAAAATAATTCAGAAGTTGTTATATTTTCATATTTAAAGTGAAATATTAATGATCAAAATAACTATATTTGATCATAAATACAATATCCTTATTTACAATTGTAAGAAATGATTATTTTGTTGCATAAAATTACACTCAAAACTCTTTTATGATTCAGGATAAGCTATATAATTCTCATTTCCAAGTCTGTATTGGCATAACCGGTGACACTAAAAAGAGAAATTATTATGTGCAAATTCTAGACTATTCGAAGACAAATCACAGCACGCCACATCATCTAATACATAATAGTACCGAGAAGACGCAATATACAAGAAGGGTGAAGGACTACATTAGCACAAGATGCAATGTGGCTCTTAAAAAGAGATATATATATATATATTACCATTTTACAAAATAACTCTTAATATTTTATTGAATTACAAGATAACTCTTAATATTTTACAAAATAATAAATATTTTGCAAACAATCATTGTATATAACACTGCTAAATTCTTTACCATATCAGTTATCCTTTACTCGTTAAGGAACGGCAAATTATTGCGTCTGGTGTCCGGATTCGTCCGGACATCAATCCGGTGTCGCCACGTCACCAAAATGCACCGGGACATAATGTATTTGGGTGACGTGGCGTCACCTAATTAGATGTCCGGACATCCGGTGACTGGACGCAATAATTCGCCTTCCTTAACACAAGCTAAGAAATCTGACTTCTATTTTTAAGCTGGAACCATCAGGTAACCTATTTTAAGAGTGAGCTAAAGCAGATAGAACTGAATAGATGATAAAAAAGAATACAGATGTCTTATAATTAGCAATTTAATTCAAAATTATTCAAGAAGAAGAAAGATGCACTGAAGTTTTGATTAAAGAGTTATAAAACTGAAGGTATGAATTATAATAATGATAGCCAAATTCAGAAATTTCAGAAGGTAAAATACAGCACAACCTCTTCGGGGAGGGCATCAGAGTCAGGTGAGCTTCCTGAGCAGAGCATTTGAAGAGCTAAAATCACATCTTGGGACCTAAAGGAAGAAACACAATGAAGATTTTGGTTCTTTTTTTCAATCTCTCTCACCTTGGTAAATGGAAAATGGAAAACGAATAATTAGAATGAAGCCGCCGCCGTCCAGGGAACAAGAGGCGGTTAAACTTCCGCTTGGATTCCGGCAGTCTCGTCCGGCCCCGCCGCATTATGAAACAAGTGTCAACATCTAATGATGAAACAAACCCTCGTGCAGCTCCTTGCAGCTACATGAAGAAGCAAATGACTTTGTTTCCCAACAAAAAAATTCTGACCGAATGTAATATATTGTTGTTGATCCAGATCCATCATCGCTATGCATAATACATGTACAGGCTGTTTGCAGCAGCACAGGCAATTGAATTTTCAGATGGATGCCAAGCTAGATGGAGTAGCTTTGTAGTGAAATCGTAGGAGTTTCCGTTGGCATCAACACTGGGGCTTTCGGCTCCTATCGGCACAGAAAAACTGATGTAGTGAGAGAAAATATAGCAGGGTATCCTGACAACTTTTTTAAAAAAATAAGTGTTTGGATGCCAAGAAATTCAGTGAAAGAAAATAATTAAAAAAAATAGTGAAAAGCTTAAATCAATGATTGTAAATGATTGCAAATCCATAATGAGATTTCGGTTTCGTTTGAAAAAGCTTTTTTATTGATTCTTAAAACAGCTTTTTAGTACAAAATTTTTAATTTTTATACTAAAAAATTATTTTGAGAAGCAGTAAAAAAGCCGTCCCAAACGATGCCTTCATTTGATTTCCTACGGTTTCCTTTGATGCAAACAGTGAGTGAATAGATTTACCTCTTCTAACAACGCGAGTTAGACTGCTAAGAGATCTTGCAGGCCTTGCAGGTGTTTGTACTTGCCTCCTGCATGATATTATTAAATTAGGTTAAATAAACTAACACTAAACTCTGACTGCAAAACTAACCTTTCAAAAAAAATTTCAGTATATAATCAAAATCTTCATAGTGGAGAAGAACACTCTTCTGTAATATGTCCCAAGTACCTTATTAATTCAAAAATAAAATAAAATGCTTTAAGCCTAGATGAGATACCTCCCGAGTTTCGAGAATTTGGGGAGATATTGGAGTAATATTGTTAAAAATTATTTTCAAGAAAATATGTGAAATAGTTGGACAAATTTCAGGGTAAGTAATTAAGAACAAAGAAGAGATGATAATGATTTTAGGGGAATAAATTTGAGCGTTACCACAATATTATGAAGAGGGTAATGAGAGAGATGCTAAAACAAAAAAAACTATGCCAGTATCAAATAAGCAATTCGATATTTTATGGAAGAAAAATTACTATGAAGATGATTTTTGGGCATGAACAATATTGAAAAGGCACAATTGGATACCACAAGAATTAATTTGTTGTCATTACGAAAGAAATGTGTCTCAATGACATATTGAAGTTACTAAATATTATTTTACATAACATAGTGAGTAGAGAACTAGCATTAGATGTTGGTTGTGGAAAGACCAAAGAGGCCCCGGTCACCCTATGATTACATCGAAGTCAATAAGTTCATGGATTTGGTAACTTTTGATAGCTAAGAGCAGTTGTAAATTGAAACTTAAGAAAAATAAGCAAATTTTAAAAAAGATGAGGCCTTTAGGATTAAGGGAACATACAATGAATATAGAATATGAAATTTTAGTGAATGTAAAATTGAAAGTCATAAATCAATATTGAAAGGCCAAGTGATAAGTAGATAGGTTTGTGTATTTTGGGTGTATTAATATTAAAAAAGAAAGAAATCAATAAATGCAAGTTCAGTTATAGAGTTGAAGATTTTAAGTTTAAATGGAGTGTTGTGTTAGAAATGCAAATACAACAACAACAAGCCTTTATCCCACAATGTGGGGTCGGTTACATGTATCATTTTTCTTCATTGTGTCTATTAAGAGTCAAATTCTCATCTAAATCTACTAAAGAAAGGTTATTTCTAATATTTTCTAACCAAGTCTTTTTAGGTCTAACTCTACCTTTACTAACATAAGTCAAATCTAATACATCTACTTACCTAACCGGGTCATTAGAAGGTCGTCGTGTTATGTGACCAAATCATCTAAGGCGGCTCTCTCTAATCTTATCTTCCATAGGAGTTACTCCAACCTTTCCACGTATATGCTTATTTCATATCCTGTCACTAAGCATAAAGCCACTCATCCACCTGAGCATCCTCATCTCTGCAACACTTAACTTAATATTATACTTCTCTTTTAATGACCAACATTCTGCACCTTAAAGCATCGTAGGTTTCACTACCATTTATAGAATTTCCCCTTAAGTTTGAGAGGTACTTTTCTACACAACAAGCCCGATGCATTCCTCGACTTTAACCATCCAACTTGAATTCAACTAATAATATCCCCATCTATTTCACCATCACTCTGAACAATAGATCCAAGATATTTAAAACGTGTACTCTTATTAATGACTTGATCGCCCGAAGTCACAATCCCCTCACGATATCTATTATTACTAAAATTATACTCCATATATTTAGTTTTAGATATGCTCAAACGAAAGACTTTAGACTCTAAGGTTGACCTCCATAATTCAAGTTTACCTTCAACTCATTCTCTAGTATTATCAACAAGAAGAATATCATCAGCAAAAAGCATACACCATGGTACAACCTCTTGCAAATGTCTAGTTAGAACATCCATGACTAAAGCTTAAAAGATATGGGCTTAAGGCTGATCCTTGATGTAATCCAACTGAAGTAGGAAAATACTTGGCCAAACCACCTTGTGTTTGGACACAAGTAACAACTCCTGCATACATATACTTAATATCTTGAATATAAGCATTATTAATCCCTTTCTTATGAAGAGCTCTCCATAGCACTTCTCTTGGAACTTTATCATATGATTTCTCTAAATCAATAAAAAATCATATGTAGATCCTCCTTATTCTCTCTATACTTCTCCGTTAAACCTCTCAATAAATGTATAGTTTCCATAGTAGACCTACCTGATATGAATCCAAATTGATTTTGACAAATATTAGTGTCCCACTGCAAGCTTTGCTCCAAAAATCTCTCCCATAGTTTTAAAGTATGACACATTAATTTAATTCCTCTATAAGTCACACAATCTTGTGCGTCACCTTTATTCTTAAAAATAAGAATCAACACACTCATTCTTCACTCATCTGGCATCTTTTTAATCTTCAAAATAATATCAAAAAATTTCGTACTAACTAAATAAAATGAGGCCATAGGACCCACAAGATTATTGCAGTATTTTGCTCCATAGGAGTTCAAATCCTATGGCCAAGATGTCAGCATTAACACATGCTATCAAATTTGGCAAAACAAAAATCAAAAAATGATAACGTAGATCTTTCTCTTGCCTTTTAGGTTTGTTTTTAACAGTTGAATCTAGCGCAACTAAAGAACTTTAAATAAAAAGCATAATAATTCTGGAGTGAGCAAATAACATTTGAACAAAAGCATAGTTGACACTGATGGCCAGTCATTACATCCCTCCTTCCTCCCTTCTGTTGCATTGCAGAGAACCTCATGAAGTTAATGGCATCCCTAACCAATTAATAGGAGCTGAGAAGTGCCATCAAAGATGCAGAGCGATGATCCAGATTACCTAACTACAAATGAATTATCAAGAATCCAACCTCACCCCATGGTATTAGAATATCTTCAATAGTTCCACAATCTCCTCAAGTTGCTCATTCATTTGCCTTAGAAATTCAATCCCAATCCCCTAAAGGTCGAAGAGCTTCTTTATGGCATTCCTTCCAAGAAATTGGTCTTGGAAAGCATGTCAAAATTGAGAATTTTAGCACTCTAAGCCCAAAATCTTCACCAACATAGAAAATTACTGATGTTTGAGAAAGAAGAGATAAGAGGAAAGAGCTTCAAACGAACCATCTTTTGCCAACTTGCCAAGGGATCTCTAAAAAGTTCAAGTAGAAGAGAAAAGATGGTACTTCTTAAAGGAACAATACTATGAACCTTGGGAGAGATGGCTTCTTCTTTTTTTAACAATTCTAATGCAGCTATTATCACTAACACTTAGAACAAGTTAACTAGTGAAAAAAAAAAAACAAGTTAACTAGTGATGAGTGTGTTGCAGAGTGCGTATGAGCTTTTATGCAGACAAACATATTCCCATAAAATATGAAATAGCATGTCCATACAACTAAGAAATTATACATTGATTCCCACCTAAATAGACATACCTCATAGGATTCTTGCAAGCTTCTAAAGTTGTTGCCTCAGTGCTTCCGGAAGCACAACCAAAAACACGGAAAAGATTGCTGGTTTAACACAATTAATATAAATAATCATCAAAGTGAAAACTAATAATAGTCAATAAAGTCATTATCAGAAAAATGTAAAAAAGAATACCTATATGAACCAGTAGCTAACCGAAGCCCATCTCCACTCAGGCAGCACTCAAATTTATCAAAGATCGAATCATTTTCATATAAATCACAAAGCTGCACAATATATTGAGCTAATATAAGGAACAAAAAATTTAAAAAAAAATGATTCACTATTGTGAAAACTACTGATCAGATAGCATATAATGCTAATCAAATTACCTTAGGCCTCAAATACTCGTGGACCTGGAAAGTTGCGACTGGACCGGAATCCATGTTTATGTCCCACAGCTAAAAATGTAGACAAATAAGAAAACGGCCAGAAGAAGGAAACAAAACGCGGGCAGAAAAAAATCAAGGAGACCTAAACAGCAGATAATACTTTTACTTGTGGTGACATTCCAAATGACAGCAAAATCAGCAGGCCAATGAATGAGTTCAAAATAACGCTATATGATAAGATACTTGATTAGTGATCATACAACTAGGCTAAAGTTTAACTTAAAGGACACCAAAACAATATCAATGCATATATTATGGGTAAATGCAGGACCAGGATTACCTGAAAAATAAGATATCAGGGGAAGTAAATAATAATGAGAAACTTTAATGACCTAAAAAAAAGAGGAATACATGAACAATTCGGAAGTACATCTAGCCTGCAGCATTCATCAAATTAAATACATGACCAAGTTGAGAAATGTATATCCTCTATGTGATAAACATTATAGGAAGATACGTCTTCGAAGTATAAACAGCAAAACAGATAAAGAAAAATACAGTAATACAAATATGGGGGCTGATTTTTTTATTACTTCTTCAACAATAACAAAAGATACAATTGATCTACTATTTCGAGAGGTGGATCGACTCTCCCACAAACCTAAGCTGTCGCTAGAAAACTCACACCAAACTCTAGAAAATAAACTCAACACATATACCTCTCCCAACCCTAGACAAAACTCCACCTTAAATAGCCCTCACACATACTAAACATAATTGGAAAATTCCTAAACAGTATAAACAAATTAAGAAACCTTCCTAAACAGCATAAACACAAATAGGAAATCTTCATAAACAATCAAAACCTTCATAAATAGCATAAACACAATTAGGAAACAATCATAAATAACTCCCTAAATTCCTCCTTACATAATGAATAATAGCTCCCCTAGGCTCCACAAGGGGGGCCAAAATCTCCCCCTCTGTTAACCTTGGCTTTGCCGAACCAAAGGGCTGGTTTGGCCGGGGCTAAGCTAGTCTAACAAGGATAGTCTGGGCCGGCCAAGTGGGCCCCCTTGGCATATCAGACTGTGTTTTAGGTAAAGTCTATCAAAAGATATTAGAGTTCAATTCTAACGAAAAAATCAAAATAAAATATAATGAATGGGCAAGTCAAGAAAATTACAACTTACATTCCCCGGTGAACTTAATGACCACAAAAACCAAACACAAAACTAATAACTGCATTATAAATATATAGTTTATACTCAATTCTTTAGAAGACGGCTTTCAAACAAATTGTCATTGGGTTTAATTTGCTTCCATTAAAAGAAAAACGGGGAACCAAAAAATGAATGATGGAGATAGGGTAGTTGCAACATTCCTTATTATTTTGAATTAATGAAACTCTCTAGTATTAATGCATAGTATTTTTGAGAATAAGATCATGTATGAAAACTAAAAATACTTACCACCATTGCCTGTGGCAAGCTGTGATATTTGAGAGCAGTCAGAGGGCGCGAGGAACAAATTTGACTTCAGTGGTTTGCCATGATAATTAAAGAGAGTTTAATTATAACAGAGAAATCAATAATGGAAGTTGAGGCAAGAAAGAGAAAGGATTCAATGTACTTTAAGAGATTTTCTAAGAGGGTTGTTTTAAGAATGAGATTACAAAGAAGAAATAATAAGAGTCATTAGAAATGCAGGTTAGGAACGAATATAAGAACCAAAGGGGAGCATGATTACTGATGAAGCTAGAGGTGAAGTGGCAACTAAAGGGGAGCAAGGTTACCAACATGGGTTGAAAATGGGGTTAATAATCATAATTAATAGGTTATTTTTATGACATGTAATTTACAATTTAAATAACTAGATTTCAAGTGCGCATTTTACACCCTTTTAACAAACTTGGATCCGCACGTGTGAAGCAACTTGTTAGGAGTAGTTAAATGTAACCTTACCCCATATACTATAAATGCAATATGGCAGCCGCAGGCTTTAGGCTGCCCACTCAAACTTATAAGTATAGTAAGGATACCTTTGCATCAATCTCACCAATCTAACACAAATTAAATTATTACCAAATTAACAAAACTCACTCATAACAGCATTAGTTTATCATTGCAAGAAAAAAAAATATTGACAATTAAAAGCTTGATATATCCCTATTATAACATTAAAACCATCTCAAAACAATTCCGGTAATCAGTTTCATTTGTCAACCTGCTTTTCCACACCAAAAAAAAAAACAATTCGGAAAACTTGACAGAAAAGACTCATATATCACTGACAGATCATTGAATAGGTGGAACCTCCAAGGGCTACATAGAATAAAGAAGTATTCTTACACTACTTTAATAAACAAAACAGAAAATATCGATTTAAATTGGATGGATAGAAAATAACCTTAAGGGTCATGTAATCACGGCTCAGAATATGTCGTCCATATTTTGAAAATTTAATATCAGAAATTGAAGCAATGATCTCGGTGAAAAAGGACCTTGACCCAGGTGTCTCACGCTCCTCAAACCTGTTATTGCATCATTACACCGGAAACAAATAAACAATATGGCATTGTATAAGAGGGCATGTATCAGTTGGAACTTTCATTTCCCAACCAGTGCACACGGAACCAAAAAACATATAACAGTAAAAATACATATAAAATATGGCCACTTACAACTTGGAGTGATTATCACATAAAGCTGATTGCCTCAAATCAATAAGCCTTATCGAGCCCTTAGAGCTACTATATGCTAGCGTGTTACATTGCATAGGATGAAACTCAGCTGATGTTATAACCTCTGCGAAGCATAAAATAATGAATCAAATCAAAATAGAACTTATGGGCCATACCATAACTCAGGCTTGAAAAAAAAAAAAGATAAAAAATATATCAAGTTCCATCAAAATTAAAAAATTAAAAAAATAAAAAACAATTGAAGAGATTGAGTGCATTGATTGAAATTTATCTCGTGCAAAGGGTTGCCAACTTAACATTAAAGTGGAGTATGTATCAAAATAGAGAACAATCAATGAAGATTGTGAGGTCAACGTAGACTCAAAACATGGAGTGCAAGGTCGCAAGGTTGTGGGGATGGCTTAGCGATGATATGATCGTGAGCGAGGATGAATTAGGAGTTTGCCCAATTTGGACGGATTCCAAATTCATGGACGGATTCCAAATTCATCAAAAATAAGCCTTTGTTGAGGCATTTTAAATTTCCTAGATAATACTTCAAATTTTTTTACTTCATACCAAACACCTGAAAATTCAAAACCTATCTACTCCAAATGCAGTACACACATATTACTTCAAAACTAACAAGTTCTTAATGTATTTGAAATCCATCTCAACAATAAATAAAAAAATCAATACATTTGATTTGAATCCAAAGGAACAATTATTATGTTTCTAGGAAGCATTCTAATTGCTCTGTAGTTTTAAGATAAATGTATTTTAAAAACATCAAATCCTAATAAAGTTTATTTCTCCATTGCCAATATGTAGAAGACCTGAAATGCCCCCATTTGATTTGTTTCTCCTTGCCCCTCAAGAAATTTTCTTACATTGCTTTATTATCTTCTCTTCCTTGACTCACTGCAACCTCCTCCCATAATATAATCTCCCAAACCCCATCAACAATAGAGGCTTGCTGAATAGAAGAACCCTCTTCAATCATAAAGTTATTGGGTTTAGCTAACCCCAAAAAAGGTTTTCAATCATTTCCACCATATTTGAGTAGTAGAGAGTTTTTTTTTTCCACTTAGGATGGGTATTGTCAAGGTGTAGACAAGTATCAAACTCAAAACCTTAGCAATAACTTCCAAAACTCTTACCAATTGGATTAACCAGCGCACACTAAGTCTTGAGTGAGGTGAAACAACCTAATTTATAGTAGATTGCTTTGACTTTGTAAATTGTTTACCTGCCAATAGCAAATAGGGCATGTGGATAGGCATATAAATGAGAGGAGAGTCACAATTGTCAAAGGATGGTCACCTCTTCCACAATCAATGCTTTCTCCACCTACCAAACCTCCATCATAGCATTGCGCCTATGGGAACAAAGAGCCAAAGTGGAGGTTGTTTCTGGTAAGAGTGTTGTATAAAATATTTGTGGGCTCTAAAAACTCGTGCCCCTGCTTTGTTAACAGACTTTTCCTATAGATCAAATTTTCATTTTTCAGAAGGTAGATTGGATTGCAAATAAAATATTATTTAGAGATTTCACTCATATTTTATGAAGACTTTACCCTCCCTACATCTCCCCCACATAAGAGGCATCAACAGGGGTTTGAGCCTACCCAACACATCAAAAAAGACGTGTATAATTGATGTTCTAAAATATCATAGTCGGGGAATCTTCAATCCAGAAATGCTAAAAAATGTGTATATTAGTCTTTGTGTACATATTTAAAAATTGAGATATTTCCCCGCCATATTTAAAATACTTATAAGCTTACCACACCTAGAAGAATGTTAAATCCAAAACTATTTATAAGAAAATAGGTAGAACTCTTACAAAGAACCCAACTAAGCCCTTCATAGAAAAGAATGGGTTGAACCTAGGGAGACCACAAACATAAAGAGTAGATAGCAAAAGGGGGGAGGTGATAAAGAGATAGACTAAGCGCCTAACATTACATTCATGCTTAAGCAAAACATTTGATTCAGTATTTGTAGGTCAGAGTCAAGGCAGTGCTACAAGATGAGCTGCAATGGACTCAGCTCACTACAAGAGCATACACATTTATAAGTTGTTGTTAGTTGTGTGAAGGTCCCGTAGTCATATCCCTATTATGCCTTCCTAAGACAAGTATTGCTTGGAGAAAGAGAATGACAAGTTCATTGGGTGAGTGCCTCATGCGAGTATTGCTAGTTGATTGTATGGTGAATGAGAAAAAATTTTGAATGTCAATTGGCCAAGTTCGGCAACTAAAAACCTTGGATTGATTCATGCATGAAAAAGTTTTTCTAAGTTGACTTGCCACTTAGTGGCTATGGACAACTCTTAATAGGAAACTTGCAAATCTAGCTTGGTTTAAGCCAGTTCAACATTCTGAGCTCCCCAGATTCGGCTCAAGTTTATTTTCTAACTTGGTGCAGCTTACCAAGAGAATATCAGAGTATAATGGAAATAATATTTAGAATGAAAACTTTATAACGAGGGATTAACAAAATTTGTTGGGTTGGTAATGATTTTCCTATTAATTCAAGGTTACCATGAGAGATTGACACATTATGACATTGCTAGTTGATGTACACTCCTTATGGCTCCCTTCGATGCAATGGCAAAGTTATAGTAAATACACTAGGGGCTCTTGCTTCCACTAGACCGGCCAATAATATATTAAATTTTAGTTTTTATAATTAATTTCACAGCCTAAAAGAGCTATTTATAGGGTCAATATCATCAACTCACAGCTAATCCTCAATTCACGAATAGGGCTTCCAGCATTTACCATGGTGCACGAGCTATGAGTCCAATGATGGCAGCTTAGTGATCTCCCTTGCTTTCTTTCTTCCAATAATATATTGAAAAGGTGAGTACCTCTCTCTAACCTGCCTTAAACTCTTTGCTACCAATGTTTGGGCCAACCCCACCTCTAAATCACATAGGTTAATCCGTGTTTTTGTTCTCTTCAATCTTCTTACCAATTATTTGGCTTTAAGAGCATTAAACTCATTAGATATTATAAGTACAACTTTAGATCATTTTAAAATTCAATTTATGATGAATTCAAAAATAAACTAGATATTTAGAAGTATTTTGTGTTACAGATTGGTAGACCAACAACTTGATTTAGATTGACTATAAAGATTAGTTTATCTTTTGACTCATTTTGACTTTATATAATATTTCACTCTAATATGCTATGCCCAATCTTAATATGTTACTCCAAATCACCTATGAAAATAAATTTAATCAATATATTTTAATTTTTCCCCTATTTTAAATTTCACTAATTACAAATATTTCAAAATAGCTATAAATAATGATTACTTTATACAATTATGAAGGCAACAATATCCCTTAATTTCTAAGGGGGTTAAACCTTTTAGAATTTATACAATCAACCATGTTTACACCCAATTTGAATTCCTAGTAACTCTAATTCAATGTAGACTTATAATTATCATAGTTAAAAGTAAGTTTCTTATAAATATTCTCATGCAAATCATACATATAATTAATGAATGAAGCAATATGATGTGATGGGCATAACGATAATGCAAAAAAAAAAACTACCATTCCATATGAATACTAAGAAAGATACTATAACAAATCCCTAAAAGGGAAAATGATGAAAAAACATTAAAATTGATATTATTAACTTACCTCAAGTTTTTTTCATAAGAATCAAATTACATGAATATGGCACATCTATCGTATGAAAGAGCAATATCCTCATAGAAAATTAGCTCAATTAGTTTAAAGACTAATCATGATAAATATGATACCTTTGGATTTGATCGAATTGATGGAACTTGAAATTTCAAGTTTTCTTAAAGAAAATCTTCACCATTGAAATGTTGATGTAATTTAACTTTCCCCAAAAAAAAAATTTATAAATATATAAATCATGAATTAGGGAATCAAAAATCAATATCAATTTGATTATCCATCATAATAGTACTTTTCATATATAATTCATCACGAGTAAAATTATTAAATTGCTCAATTAAGCATCAATCACAATAAACACGATTTGTTCAATTTCATATTTAGGAATAGCTTCAATTTCTATTAGAAGTTTCAAGCTCATGACCGCATTCTAATGTAAGTGCAAACTCAAATTCAATAAAATCATATTGTATTTATAAATCTTCTTTAGCAAATATTGCAGAAAAAAAAATTGATGAACTATAGTTTCATCAATAAGATTAAATTTTACCATACACAATTCTTGTGTTGTAACATGTTTAGCAAGCTTTTAGATGAGATGATAATAATTTAGTTTTAAAATAACAATCATGGTAGACTCCTAATATGTGTATTATTTATCAATATATAAAACTCAATATAAATTCTCGTGTAGTATTGTTTATGAATTTTAGCATATTTTATCCTAAAACATTTAATGAAATAAATAATGATAATTTAATAATCTAGACAAACAATATTTTGCTATAAAACCTTTAAATCCTGCATAAAGCTTCAAACATGCTATGGTCACCTTAATGAAATTTCTTAAATTGATTATGCACCAATATTCACTAAATGATAAATATTATTATTTAAGTTTATATTTTACATCAGCTCATATAGATTTTATTTTAATTGAAATACATCACAGAATTAATTAAATTAATTAAGCATGCCCAATTAATTTTGTTTAATAAAATTTTGCTCCTTGCAAATTAGACAATCTTTAAGGAAAAAACTTCCATGTTATATATCAATTTTGAAATTTTCCTAACATCATACCTCCCATCAAATATAAGAACCTCATAATAGTTAAACTTGAATTTGTAAAGAACAATGATACATAATGTATCATTGTGCTTTAGTCATGGATGGATGTTCTCACTAGACATTTGCAAGAGGATGTACCTTGGTGTATGCTTTTTACTGATGATATTCTTCTTGTTGATAAGACTAGAGAGGGAGTTGAAGGTAAACTTGAATTATGGAGGTCAAACTTAGAGTCTAAAGGTTTTCGCTTGAGTAGATCTAAAACGGAATATATGGAGTGTAATTTTAGTAGTAATAGACCTAGTGAGGTGATTGTGACTTTGGGCGATCAAGTCATTAATAAGAGTACACGTTTTAGATATCTTGGATCTATTGTTCAGAGTGATGATGAAATAGATGGGGATATTATCAACAGAATTCAAGTGGAGGAATGCATCGAGCTTGTTGTGTGATAAAAAAGTATCCCTCAAACTTAAGAGAAAATTCTATAAGATGGTGGTGAGGCCTGCAATGCTTTATGGTGCCGAATGTTGGCCATTAAAAGAGAAGCATAATACTAAGTTAAGTGTGGCAGAGATGAGGATGCTCAGGTGGGTGAGTGGCTTTACCCTTAGAGATAGGATATGAAATGATCATATACGTGAAATGGTTGGAGTAGCTCCAGTAGAAGATAAGATTAGAGAGAGTCGCCTTAGATGGTTTGGTCACATAAAACGGCGGCCTTCCGATGACCCGGTTAGGAGAGTAGATGTATTAGATTTGACTTATGTTAAGAAAGGTAGAGGCAGACCTAACAAGACTTGGTTAGAAAATATTAGGATTGACCTTTCTTTATTAGATTTAAACGAGAATTTGACTTTTAATAGGACACAATGGAGGAAAAGGATTCATGTAGCCGACCCCATGTAGTGGGATAAAGGCTTGATGTTGTTGTTGTAATGATACAGAATGTATTAGAGTCTACGGTTTACAATGCAATTTTACGATGAAATGTACACAAGATCAAAATCCTAGCAAATAATCAATCACGACAATAACAAAAAAAAAAGATTATACCAAATTTGTAAATAATCAATCAAATAAAAAATAATAAAATTAGATAATTAAAAATAAAGCAAAGGAAAAAAATCACCAAAACAACAAGGAGAAATTTCAAGCATAATCATAAATATTGATTATTTATAGAACTAACACACCCTTATCTCCATTCTTACACCAAATTCTCAATAATTAAATCGTCAAATGGACAAATTGGAGTTGCTAGATCCTGTTTTTTTTTAAGTGTACAAGATTTCTTAATAGTGTAGATTTCCATAGCACGCGCTAGATTATACTAGATTTGTAAATAATAATCAACCATGCATGAAACTAAAAGCAAAGAAAAAATCACCAAAATAACAAGACGCAATTTCATACGTACTCTAAAATCTTGACCATTTATAAAGTTAGCACCGTTGTATCTCCATTCTTCCGTCCAAGTCCCAATGATTTGATTACGACATGCACAAATTGATGGATTTGCTAGATCTTTTTTTTTTTGAAGTGTTAGATTTGTACATAGTGTAAATTTACATAGCACATGCATAAATCTCTTAAATAACAATTTAAACCTCCCGTCGTCGAAAGGAGATGGTTTTCCTCAAAATTTCAAAGAGCTATCAAGAAATGAATCATGCAACGAATTTGTTCCATCATAATAGAAAACAAATAGAATTATTTTTATGTGGCTAAAATATCTTATGTACAATAAAAAGGTTTCATTTAATTTACAACAGACATAGTCAATAGTCCCCTTACAAAAGGATGAGAACAACAGTCTTCCTGCAACAAAAAAATCCAAAAGTTGCAAATCTCATAAGACTTGTACAAGGAAACCACTCATTTTGTGAAAAACCCATAATTAGAAATCACATATAGGATTGCAGTCGCATTTAGTAGTATCTCACATGTAAAAGACCTACGATACTTATGTTACAAATGATTGAAGCAATGCAAAGACTCGGGTGAGGCATAGATAAGGTGTTGATGAAGCAAAAGTTTTGAAATGAATTAAGATTGCAATCAATCCACCAAACCATATTCACCTGAAATAAGGTAATAGAACCTAGTCAAGAAAAGGAATTGCTTGAGTACCACTGAAAACCATAGCGAAGGAGCTCTGCATCACATGGTTTAATTGATTTTATTTAAATTGCGTATTTTATTTCTTTATCATTGACCCAAAAATTATATCCTAGCCCTAGAAACCATAATACAGCATTAAACTCTGCTATCAAATCAAATTCAAAATATCTTAGGATCAAGGGTTTCCTAATACAATTTTATAAAAAGATACACCAAATCACGCGCACACATTCAAAATCAAGTTCACAAACCCTTAATTTAGATTACTACTCATTCCTCTACATGAAAATAGAAATATGAATAATCAAATGCATGAGTATATGCTATAAAGGAGAATCAATAATAATAGAGATCAAACCAAGGGAGATCAGAAGTTCGACGAGTGCGGCATCAATAAGGTGTTTAAAGAAGATCTGATGTAAACAAATTAAAGCAAAGTACAAAAGAGAATAACAAAGAGAATCAAATCTTACTTTTATAAATTTAAGACGTTACTTAGAGAACAAAATAGGTTAGAGAAAACAACTATCTTCAGAAAAGGAAAGAAGCAACTTCCAACGACCAAAACAAAAGAAAACAAATAAAGAAACAATATTTAAAAAAAAAAAAAAAAACTATCCTCAGAACATCCTACAAGAGGACTCCTCACATGCACCGATTGTAGGAATATATTTTAAAATAAGGTTTAGATATGCAAACCAAGGGTCCACCACAGCAAAAGGGATCCAAAGTCCTTTCAAACCTTTCCAGCAAATGCCACCAATTCAGCCCACGACTTCACCAAAACAGCCAACAACTTCACCAAAAACAGCCAACAAAAACAGCCAACAACTTATCCAAAAACAGCCAACAAAAACAGCCAACAACTTCACCAACGGAACTAGAAGAAAGATACAGGTGGAGTGGAACTTGCGTAGAGAAGAAAGGGGTTAGAAGCCGAGACGAAAAAGGAGAAGCTCGCAAGCTTTCCTAGGAGAGAAGGAGAATGGAAAAAGCTCTCAAGCTCTTCCAAAGAAAACCCTCAGGTTTTTAAGCACTTAGCTCTCAAATATTCACCAACCATTCCTTCTCAAAATATCTCATATATATAGGCCATAGAGGGGAACTAAACAGCCCAAACAGCCATAAATATCCAGCACAGGACTCAGGGCAGACTTTCGGTTTCCAGCATAGGAAAACCAACAGCAGCAAGCCAATTAAAAGCCACGGTAATAGCAACAGAGAAGTTAAATATTATTCTTATTATAAATTATATTTACATTTGTATTATATATTTTCTAAATTTTGTAAGTATATTTAATGCTAATATATTTATATTTATAATATACATATATTTATATTCATATTAATGATTAACCAAGCTTTTTATTACACTTGATATCTCTTTAATCGAGCTTGTTCAAGAGTCTTAATTGAGGTAATTATATATTCAATATTAAAATTTTCATTTATTATAAAATTTAAATTATAATTAAATAATTCTAATATTTATTACGTCATCCGGTTAAACCCCGATTCAACCCGGTTGAACCATTGCACCTTGAACTACTCCTGGTTCTATACTCGGTTCGGTTTTCACAATCTTGGTTATAACATTTATATCATATAAATGTTTCATGTTGGTGTAGTTGACTACCAATGTCATAAATAGGGGTGTCAATTTTGAGTCACGGGTCGAACCCGAAACTGACCCAACACTATTCGGGTCAACCCGAACCCAACCCGTTTCAACAAACAGGTCGGTTTTTCGGACCGAACCCGACCCGCTTCGGATCTGGGTCAACCCGACACGACCTAAATGACCCGGGACGAACCAAAAAGTGCTAGTTGTCAGGTCAAAATGGGTCAATCTCTAATATTCGGGTCAAAACGGGTTTTCGGTTCAAAACGGGTCAATTTCGAGTTTCTGGGTCAACCCGAACCCGACCCAATTTTTGAAACGGGTCGATTTGCTAAACCCAAACCTAACCCGTTTCGGGTCTGGGTTGACCTTATCCCGGAATTTTCGGGTCACGTTCGAGTCAAGTTTTCGGGTTGTGTCAAATATTAACACCCCTAGCCATAAATATATCAATGGTTTTTGCTGCCCCATGCCTTCAATGTCTTAAGATGGGGAACTATACCAAGTTTTCCATGCAAGCCATTGTTACATGATAGAGCAAATCCATCTCACTTCATTGATTGGACACCTCGATGGGAGCAACATTGTCAGCAATTGATCATGTTCTGGGATGAGTATTAATTAAACCTTTTAGTGACAATTTATTCAAATTTTAGTCTTGAGGACTCATTTCCCTCATTTTGAATAGTATATGTAATCATTTCACTTTCCTGAACGAATTTGTATTTCAGTTCGCTTATCGTCATTAGTATACCATTACATTATGTGAATTATTTTCTTGTAATAAGAAACTGCATGACTTGATCTTAAATTTTGGCTTATGCCATGTCTGTGGAGTTTAAAAATCTCTTTATCATGTCTAGTTGCTGGGGTGTACCACCTTGACCTTAGCTTTTGGTTTATGCCATGTGTATAAAGGTTAAGTCCCTTCATCAAGTTCAAAATGTCAGGGAACTGCCTTACGGACCCAAAAGTTGTGACCAGGCTTCTAGTCAAGATAAGCACCATACAATGAAACAAAACACACCGTAATATAAACATAAAGGGAGTAATGCTATGTGCTGCATTTGTATCCATAAAAACGCTGAAAAAAAAAAAAAAAAAAAAAAAAACATAACTGGGAGATCAGAACAAGAGTGTGGATTTATGCATGTGAAAGCACACATTTCTGCATCATAGATTGATCATGTTCTTGAAAGAAAGCTAATCAAAAGGTAAAAGAAAAAAAAAAGTGAACTTCTTAAATTATAGTGATCATTCGTGAAAATGAAGACTAGTACCAGTTAGATCCTCCATATTTGCAGGCTTGACATCAACAATATTAAAACTCTGGTTACTAATTTCCAGATTCCAAAGATTTATGCGCAAATCATCAGCTGAAATGAATGTCTCGCCATCACTAGAAGCATGGCAAACAAAACAATAATGAGAATGCGATATTATAAGAAACGCAACAGTCAAATAAATGGGTAAAGCATATCTAAAGAATATAAAGCGTGCAGCCATGCATGTACATAGAAGGTCATGCATTACCAAAAGCATGACCCAGAAATCTTTTTTATTAGGTGCACCATAAAAATTGTAAGTATTGTAGGGTAGATTAAAAGCAGGGGAAAATTCATCACATCATCATAAATCAAATTATCACATGTACTAATATCCAGTAATAATAATGATTAAAAACTGAAAACAGCTACATATAAGTAAATCAAATACACACAACATATCAACGTGAATACAAGCAATGCAATAACAAAACTGCTGAAACTGGAGAAAAACGCAATTGAGTAAACAAAATTCAAGAAGGTAGGCCAAGATAATAGAAAACTAAATCAGCACTAATCAATAAATCAGATGACCACCCACCCCTGAAACACCAAAATATTAAGGAAAAAGAAAGGAAACGGATGAAAGAAAATAATAAAAGCTGCACCCAGGAAAAAACAGTTTGAAAAGAGGGAAACAATCAAAATTTTGAATGGCTTATGCATTCTGCAAAGAGTGAGCTAAATGCGCTGATAAACAATAAAATCAAGCATTATTCATCTCAACAGAATGCTGTTACAGCTTTAATGATGGTAAAAAATTTATTGTTAAAATTACCAATAATAGTGAAATTACTAGGCTACATCCACTCCCATAGTCACTCCAATGGAAACCAGAAGAATGAAGCAGCTGATAATCAGCCATTGAGCACATGCTTCTTATTTCTTTTAACATGTTGGCTGTGCAAGTCGATGCAAAATACTAGAAATTATGAGATGCCAAGGGCTCAACATCAACTAGAACATAAAAATTGAAAAGAACTTTGCTTATGATGAAGCATTCAAATGGCATGTCCCTGTAAGTTGGTTTAAGGGTTACTATCTAACAAAAATACTTGAGGCCTGATGGATCAAGCAAGCTATATTAAAAAGCCTGCCAGGAGTTGTGCAGATAGGAACCATTTTTATATAAAAATGTGCCCCTGCTTAGTCATTTCCAATCCAACCAGCAAGTACAAATAGGTTCAAGCTTAATGAAAAATAGGTCAATCTGCATTTCAGCATAAAGCTTCCAAGTTTGCCTATAGATAGTTTAAATTATGAATATCTTAAAACTGTGTTTTCCCATTGCGAGGTGCTCTTTTAACCCCAAAACTTGGAATTTATCCATTATGTTGAACGGAAGAATTTTAAATGTGACTTGCTTGGGAATGGGAATATTGACAGGGGTTCTTTTGTTAAGGGGATAGTGATGTTAATGGCAGCTGTTGGTCATCAGTGCTCAAAAACTGCTCACGCAAAATCAGAGTCAATTAATTTTGTTTAATTAGTTGGGTGACTTATTGAGTCAATAAGAACCTTAATTATCACAAGTAAGCATAATCTTGCCTATTTAAGTCAACCTAATCGACCTAATTAAGAACTTAAACACAAAAGCCAAGTAGGTTTTGTTTGATATGGATGACTGATTTTGCTGGATTTTTTTAAGATAATCATAAAAGATTTAAAATAAAGAAGCTATGAATTGATGTGCCTATAAAGTTAAATCGGACCCAAATCATACTGGTTAACTTGTTGAAGCCATTATTATGACAGCAGTTGGCAATACATTCAGCTCAATCACTGTTTCGTTTAATTAAAAAGCAGCTCAATTATTTATTAGCCATTTAATGGGTTGGCAAAAGAGCTTAAAAAGAAGATGAAAGCCACATGTCTTGTCACTAGAAAGACACATTTCCATATCCCCTTCCTCTTATAGTTCTTGTTTTCATTTTCTAATGGTTGGTCGCCGAAGTCCTTGTTTTGAATTACATGTCCCTACATCATCTCCAATGTTCTTACATGATGGGGCAACACAATGCATGAATACAAATAATCTAGTGATAAATAATGAAAACTAAAGAGAACGTTGCTATGCTTCTTCCAGTCTATCTTCTACTTTCATGTCAAACGTAAAACGCAAGATGCATTCTGCTTGAGATTTCAATCTAATTCAGCACAAAAGGAAACAATCCCCACTGCAGCGATGAAGCTTGTATGCAAGCCCGCCGTGCAGATCCCTTTAGGTCATGCTTCCCATGATCCAGCTCTCCCGCTCATGATCTCTTGGCCCCAATCCCCTTCACCGACACAAACCTAATACACTCACACTCTCAACCTTGCTCACCCACTTGCTCTCTACACCACAACACCCAGCCCTCATTCGACTTGGCCATGGAAATGTCTCTCTATTGTGTTCTATCTCTCCTCATGAATCACCTTCAACCCTCCACATCTGCTCCCTCTGCGGCATGAACTCTAATTAATCCCAACTTTCAACCACAAACGTCACTTATGCCTCTAACATTGTTCGCTCTCCTCTTACCAATTGCTTGAGTTCCAACTGTGAACCCATCCTCACGTTCTTAGGGTCCATCTCTCTGAGAACCCACTCCTTAAGCAAAATAGATATAATACAAGTATAACCTAGCAAATGCCATTTGTCATTTTCCCATCTCAATTGTACAAATCAGGGCCACACCCCAATATGATAGTTGTTTGTGATGTAGAACGAAAAAGGCAGGGTTTGCTACTTTGGAAGATTTCAGCCAGCCGAATGTTCAAATCCCAATTCTTCCCAGATAGGATCAATGAAATCTGGAATTCACTGGGTGATGCTCTTGAACAATAGATGGCAAGGAAGAAGTTCTCTTATGCAATCCTATAGGGAGAAGAGCCCAACTCAAAACCTAAAATAAGTTTCAGGTTTTGGTGTGTAGACGGGAGGACGTTGGGGGAGAAAAAAATCAAAGAAAAGGGGAATGGGGGAGTTCGGCCAGCAGAAATCAGAGGGATTAAGGCTGTTAAGCTGAGAAGAAAATTCCCATCCACGTCAAATTCTGGCAGCAATTTGGGGTGCAGAAAACTTATGAAACGGCTCAGTTTCTGGAAGGAATTTTGGGGAAATAAAACAAGCAAAACAATTAAGGAGGAGGCGGTGAGATGTTATTCAGCTATTTTGTTTTCCTAGCTAGTTTTTGCATTTCAAAACTAAAAAATGTTATGCATTAATGTCAAACTCAATCTAGATACTCACTCAACAAAGAATTGAAGTAAATATTATGAAGGAATCTGTAATGATGCTCACAAATTTCAACCATTAACACGCTAAAAAGTATAATCTGAATCCTGTCACTTTAGAAGCAAGTAATGGCTATCAAAGAGCCATAATTCGTAGGCATTAGATATAACTCATGTGTCCTACCATCTTTTGACATATCCAAAAGGTTATAAAACATGCAAATTTTCTGCCTCTTCTCACAATTAGTCATAAAATGTGCAATCTAATAATGTCAATCTTCTGATCATAAAATACTACATTTTCTTTTTTCCTTGGCCAAGCAAGAAAAAAAAAGATGAAGTATTTAAGTTAAGCCCTACAAAGCCCGCTATCATTTAAAAAAAAAATCAGATTCTTGAAAAGTGTTGCTTCTGCCATGAAGTTTCCAAGCATACAAACAATCAGATGCATATACATGAGAAAATAAAGCAAAAAAATAATTATTATATAAGGAATGACAAAAACTAATTTACTGACATACGCAATGAAAAATATGATGATGGAAACAACAATATATATATCAAATGATGTGCATCTTAATGATATATATATATATATATAATCGAACAACAACATTCTCTAAGCATTACATATTGCATGTCATATATGTACTTTCACGCATGATCATAAATGATATTCGCAAGCTTTCAAAAATCGTGCAACTAGCATTTTTGTCAACAGTGTTACAACAATACCTATCAATCCTTCCATATTTACCACCATGTTAATATTTATGCTAAGGCACAATTTATAACTCACAATGCTGGTTTGGTTAATTAGGCAGATTGGCCAAATATTTAAGTTGGAATTTACTATCTCCAATTGATCCAAAGACGCTAGTGAATTGGAAGTTACTATCTCCAATTGATCATAAGACCCTAGTGAATCATTGTCTTAATATGAAAGTTAAAATATGCACTACATTGAAAATCAAAGTTAAACCAACTTGAGTAATTGTATGCATTGAGATGACGGAATAATGGTTTGATTAATCAGGTAGATTGGCCAAACTGGGTTATATTGTAGACTTCAGATGATGGAATAATGGAATCTTGATCTCCATTCCCCCAACCATTTTCCATTCAATCAAAAACCTCCTTAATTGAGAGTACTCTCCCATGGCATGAGGGACAATTAATTATGGGAGCTTTTGCCCATAAAAAATCTCAATCCTAAATCAAAATAAATCATGGTCTGGTGTTAGAGGAAATCTGATTAAAATAAACCTAACCTGCCTTAAAAAATATTACTCTGAGTCCTCTCTTACATATCAATGAAGCTTACAGGAAGGGATTGACTTTTTCCTAAGGAATCAAATTAACTTCATCAACTACAATGATGCTTGACTTTTAAAGTACAAATGCAAATCATTCCATCAGATCATCCTTCTGATCTCAGCTCTATGACATATCGGTCCATCTCACTAAACTATCAGTCCATTTTCTAAGCTTTCTGTAATTCTGGCAAAGGTTATCCCAACTTTTATTCAGTTTTCCACCATCTCTTATCATTCAAGAGATAAGTCTGAAGTCGTTTATATAGGGAATGATACATTGAACAAATTATCATGATCTGCAAGAATTCTCATACTTTCCAAATATGAAAACATAAAAAGATTTTTTCCAAGAAAAAGTAAAGCCTAAAATGACAAATGCATTGCACATCAAGTATAGCACCATAGAGATAGTAAACGAACCTGTTATTAGAAATAGAATTAATGTGATAATCATGAGCATGAGTATATACTCTTCGACATCTGGCCAGAAGGCTTGTTTCTTGGCTAGGTACCTAAACAAAAACGTACACAATAAATGTCAGCCTCTGAGATTGATGAAGTTAGCAAAGACAATCTTAAAAAATATATGTTCTGGTAAATAGATGAAAATAAAAGAAAAAAAATGGACTGAATCTGAAAAGCTTTCAATCTGCAACATGCATAGGTTTAAAGTTTCCTGATTATTTATTAGCAGAACCTCATTTGACAAATATTTTAGTTATTTCATATTAAACCCGTTTGCTTGTTTCATAGAACTTCGAGTATGCAATTCTAGACTACTTGTTCGCTCTAACACATTTGGTAGGAATCCGCATTATTGCAACACAAGCAAAGAGTTAACCTCAGGTTAAAATCTCTGAAATAAACAAGTTCCGGATGAATTGAAGACATAATAATTTTATCTGCCGTTCATTAGCTGACACTAAAACAGAAATCACGTAGAAACTTATAGAAACCTCTGCAATTATAAAAAGTAGCTAATCTGGAAAGCCAATAAGTGTTTAAAGATCAACTATGATCAGGAGTTATAAGCAAAAATTGTACGTTGGTAATATAAAATGTTAACACTGCATTCACTAAAAAACTGTGCCATAGATTTTGAAATATAATGCATTTATTCACTAAGAAGGGCTGAGTACAACCACCACAGGAAGACGCAATGTAGGAAACCCTCCAGGAGGAATGTTGATGTCATGGCTCAGATTCTTGTATGGAACTTCAGAACACGCACCATTTGGGAGGTACACCCTTGGACTAGATGTATTTGAGCTAGAAATGTTACCATTTCCAGCAGCTTGTGAAGGATCCACATTCATCTCAGAAATTCTCTTGACTTTCTTCTCTTGCACCTGCATGGTAACAGGAGATGGTATACTATAATGTTGGAGATAAAATGAACGTAAAGCACAAGGGAGGCTGTCTTCACAAAGGAAAAACTATTTAAAATGCAACCCATAAGTGCATGCTAGAGTGTCAGAAATCTATATTTTTAACCCTAATATATAAGAACATAAAGTCCCTTTGAATTGCATGTAACATAAAACAAAAAAATACTAAATCTTTAAATACTTGGAAGTTTGATATATCATAAACAATACAACAACAATAATAACAACAACATCAAGCCCACTACATGGGATCGGCTACATGAACACTACTACTACAAAAAAAAAAAAAAATTTGCCCATCCAAGGGAGTGAGGATTTGTTGATGTAAAAGAGATTCAAATCATGATTTATCCTCTCTTTTTTTTCATCAAAGGCAGTAAAATAATGTTTTAAGATAAATCGCTTGCTTCTCTCAAACTTACACATTTTTTGAGTATTTGGTTGCATATAAATATATATTGCTTGATAGATCCGCATTCCCTAGATCCTAGAATTACCTCGTCAATTTTGGTATCAAAACTTAAGATGATAGTATACTATCAACTAGATGTAGGGCGTAATATGAAGAGTTAGCTAAAAATAAACAAAAAATGTAATTTAAACAAAATAAACTTAATTACGACTCATGATAATTTCAGCACAACTATTGAATTAAGAATAATATTCTCACATTTGATAGGAGACATAATTCTAAGATAATTTTAAATCATATATATAAGATAAAGAAATTCTTTTAATCGTATAATATGCATGATTTTCAAGGAATTGAATTTGTTAAAATAAAATTTTGAGGAATTTACTCAAACATTTTGGCAAAGTGTGGCAAATAAAGTGAAACCTAATTGGGTTAACATGAAACATAATCTTTAAAAAAATATTGCAATTCTTCTATCATAGAGAAAAATTGTATGACGAATTTAAAAAAAATACATTAACTAAGTTGCAATTCTTCAAAGATAATAGATGAAGCTAAGTCTAACTATAGACTTTTAGTGATTTAAATATATTTTACTCATCATTCTGTTACAACTATTACTCCTCTCCTTAAATTCTTTAAGGAAAAATCTTCTCTATCTAGCCCAAAGTTTTGCAAACAAAAATCAACAATAATGATACATATAGCCAAATGACTTAAATTTATACTATTAAAAAAATCATAATTCAAGAATATAATTAAAAAAATGAATTCGATGCATGAAAAATTCATAGTTACATAATAACTCTAAATATGATATTTTATTTAAACCTAAACTGAATCTGCACAAGAACCTAACTTCAAACTCCTAAACCTAAAAATGAAAAGGAGTCAAAATCTAAAACATAAATTAAAATTGAGTATAAAACCATATTTGAATCCAACCTTCAATAAGAATGTAAATATATTCCTAACTTTGAAACTGAATATATCATAAATGTTGCCGTTAAATTATTTTCGCAATCTGATAATGTAAAACCTAATGAATTATTTATTGAAAATTCCCTATGTCGACACATCAAACATATATTGATTTCTTGATTCACAAATTCATGAAAAGAATATTATTCATCATGTTGAACTACATGAACATTCCCTCGAATTTATTCATGATAACAACCTTCAAGGAAATGTGAAATTTAAAACTCCATATTCATAATCAAATCAAAACATTCTTAACTCATTACAATTTTCTCTATTTAAACCATTATGGCTTTTCATTAAAGAGGTCTGTCCACAATATATACTTGTCTTATTTGAATCAAATCCTCAAAAGAAGACTTTGTGGAATCTTATAAATATTTATTGTTTAATCTTTTGCCCTCATTATCTAAATAGTGTTCATTTGAAAACACATAATTATTTTGTCATTACCATTGGATATGTTATATCCTATTGCATAACTCATTACTCATATGTATAATTTGCCTGAGCATTGGAAACGGTCAACAACCATGAAAATTAAAAATCTTATCTAGAAAAAATGAATAAAATATTCAATGAATTATGATGAGTGCATACAAGTTAGCAATCCCATGACACTCTAGTATTACTTAAAATTTCTAATGTATCAAATCTGACTTTAAGTCATGAATCATCAATTCATTCACTATATTTTTCTCATTTTCCACCACCTCCTTTCACATAAAATAAATGATATGCATATTTATTGGATAATATTATCAATATTATCTCATGGAACTATTATTGGTGACAAAATCATGCCACTTTTGATGGAACACATTTTGCAAGCATTTATTTGCTCTTTTGCCCTCAACTTTTTAGAATCATCTGAATTTCCAGCAGCCTGAATCTCGCTAACTCAAGTTTGCAAAAATGGTTCTACGAAACAACAATCGTAAGTCATGTTGTTACCATTTCAAAGATGAGCTCTCTTCATTTTCCTATTTTCTAAAATTTTGGTGAAATCTAAAATTTCCCAGCATTTATCCGATGATAACATGAAATACAGCATTTTAAAACTTTTCCCCTTATTTTTGTAACTTGTTATCTTTAAATCTTGCTCGAAAAAACTGCTCTTCCAGCATTTTAGTTTGCATCCAAGCATCTAACATGACATTTACTATCTTTTGAACATTGCAAAAAGGATCAGCATAACCTTGCCCAATCTTGTGCTACTGCCCTACATGACTCTAAATAAATGAGATAAATGAACACAAGTTAAACTGCCACGGCCATGATCATAAATTACCATAAAAAGGACAGCTGCTATTTAATTAAAGGGAATATTTCCCAGAAGGAGACTTAACAGCAATATCAATTATGAAATTGGAAAAGAGAAACGCACACAATTGCTTTCACTTGACGTGAGGTGGTAAGCTACAACCAAACAGGCAGCTCAAATTTGTCGTTAAGTCTCCTTCTTGGAAGGATTCCTAATTCTTTTTTTTTTATTTAGTTTGAGATGCAGTCCCCCACTATCACAGACTGTATTTAGTTAAAAAACAGTTTACTCTGAGTGATAACGAAAAGAGAGTACTTGTTTGAGTGAAAAGAGAACAGGCTGAAGGTAAATACATCATTCCAGATTCAAGCATGTTATGTAAACAGCTGCAGTCAGCTTTAAAAATATTTTCAAAAAACAATATCCTAAACAGCATTGACAAAACCTTTCACATAAAAACAAATGAAAAACATGCAAATGTTATTTAAGCTTTAGACCAACAGTTCTATGACTTTGAATTTACATTTGAATTCATAATATAAGCGTATGAGATTGCACATTGATATCAGAAGCTAACAAGCTAATGGTACGAGAAATATGAAAATTAACAAAATAATCTGCTAAAAGACTGATATGTTTACAGGGTGATATTGAACTGAGCTCAAGCAAGTTATTCGTAGCTTGAAATCAAATGTTTCAGTCATGACTCAAGTCAAACTAGAGTTGAGCAAAAAAAGATTAATTTTAAGTCAACTTTTGAGCTAATTTGAGCCTCCAAGTTCTAATTTTTTTCTTAATTTATATTTGAGATTATTTATATTCTCGAATAGAAGTTCGGAAAAATAAAATAAAATAGTAGCTACAAAACATAACAGTTGACTCAAATTGATTTGTGTGTATAATATTAATATATATATATATATATGTGAGTGTATGTTTGTGTGTGTAACAGAGAGAGAGAAAAAGAAAGAGAGAGAAAGAGATAGTTTATAGATTGTGTTGAGACACACAAATACATGTGTGTATTGAGTTTATTTTAAGCTGAATCAAACTAGTTTGTAGCGAGTCGTCACAGGTAACAGTAAATTGAATTTAATTCAAGGCAGTTAAAACTCGAGTATCATAAATTTTAAATTAAAATTTAATTATCAGCTCTATGCTTATTGTACACTTCAGAGTAAATGTTAAGGAAACAACCAACTCAACAATGGGGCATCAAGATATCTCCTACATGAATCAAAAGCATAAAGTTCAAACATTTAATAACTAAATTAGAACCTGAGCATCAATAAGACAACTAGTAATGCTCAAGATGGAGAAGCATAGCAACGAAACCAAAAATGAAATATAGCCAGTAAATAATTAAGACAACAATGGTAACGCTGATAATAACTGAGCATATAAATTTAAACAGCAAATAAGCACACGAAAAGAGAAAAGAAATAAACAAGAAAACAATTTTATTCCAAGGCAACTAACAAAATAAACATCAATTATAAATTTATTATTTAAAGCAACCACCAAAGATTTTTTTTTAAATAAAGAAAATTGTTTAATGAAAGGAACTCCCTTAATATACAATGGAACACAAAAAACGTTGGGGTGTACAAATCCGTCCACCCCCCTGCATGCACGCATAAATAGATGCAATAAGAGAATCTTTTATATGATAGAATAATTTATTCTGGCAACTGATGGAGGAAATAGGAATATCCGCTAATAACTACACGTTGCCTTAAGTTTCTAAAAAGATGACTATTTCTTGTTGCGCTCTAACAAAAAATGCCCCAGTGATAGAGTTGAAGCAGAAACGTGTTTGAATGAAAACATTGCCTAGAAAAGCAGAAGAAAATTAAAGGAGTGAAAATTTACCTTCCAAAACTTGATAGTTTTGTCATTAGTTGACAGAAGAAACAATGCGCTGTTAGAAGTTTGGCACCACCTGATTTTGTTGATTTTCTCTTCTATTTCCAAGCTTTTCAGGTAGTCAAACTGAACGCATAAAAAAAGGATTGTATGGAGAAAAGGAACTGTTGAGCGAATCCTTTTTAATGAATTTAGTCAAGATGAATACCTCAGGTTCATGACTCTGAAATTCTGTTTTGTATCGAAATTCAGGATGCCTGCTAATTACATAATCTTGCCTCTCAAGATCCCTTCTAGAACCATGCTGCACAATGGATGTAGATAAATTCATAAAACTGTACAAATAATAAAGAATAAAGATGTTAATAGGCAAATTTTAGCAAAAAACAGGGAAGCCCTAATACCTCCTTAAGATCTGTCCTCTCGAATAAAACCACACGCCCTCCTCTGTCTCCAGTGGCAAGATGGTCTCCAGATTTATCAAATTCAATTGCAGAAATAATGTCAACTGCAAGAGATATTAGTTCACAAAAGAAAACTAACAATAAGGTGAAGAGGGACAACTTGCAGCAGAAGTAGAAATGTGAGAACATCAAAAATAATGCCAACAAATAGGAAAAAAATACAAAATGACAGGCAAAGGAAGGTTGCAACTTCAACAATGGGTTCTAGGAGACAAATGACAGCATTAAGAAGGGAAACGGTAATAACATTGTTAAGCGTCATTGAAACCTACAAGATGTAGGAAATACTAAATGAGTAAATGTACAACATTACACACTACAATGAGCAACAGTGGAAAGTCTTGTGAATATTATATAGCAATCACAGCATAAAAAGGATCTCAACTTATGTCTAGGGATGTAAACGAGCAACACATAAATGAGCAAAGCTCTGTGTGATGTGAGCTCAACTTATTAATTTATTTATTGTTCGTGTTTGATGCATGCACATAAATGTTTGATTTTTCTCTATTCTAGCTTGATTCATTATTGTTTGACTTATTCATGATCCACTTGCTAAAAGCTCATCAAGATGGATTCAAAATCATTTAATCGGATGGCTAAGAAAAATAAGCAAAAACAACATTAAGGTGGATTTAAGCTTAAGTCTCTCATGCAGCAAATTGTTTGAACTCTTCAACCACGCCATAGCTCAATGTATTAATTTACAAATTGTTAATAAGTACCTCATGCAATGATGTCCTGCAACACCCCCAAAAAAAAAACGAAATCAATTAAATTGAACCAAAGCAATTCTTTCATTATTTAAGAGGAGGCATTGTAAGCCTTATAGCCCTAACATAAGGAATGGAATGAGAAGTGAGAAGGGGCATAGAGCGAGAGGGCACAAAAGGAAGTAAGTAAACGGGCAATCGAGTGAGAGAATAAGGAGGATGAGAGTGACAGAGGTCATAAATTTTTCATCATCAACAGAACAGTGTAGCACTTTATCAAAAAAGCTCTATTCCTTAGCTCTTATTTTATTTTCTTCAGCTTTCTTTCATAAGTATTCCCTTCTTTTCTAAGAGAGGCTGGCAATAATATATTTTCTAATGATAATGCTTCCAAGTGTGAGGATTTGTCTCCACCTAGCATTTTATGCTCATCCTCTACCATTAAGTTTGAAACCCATAAATAAATAAAAGAGAGAAAGAGACCTAAACTATATAAGGGATTGTTTGGTTGAAAGTATTTCGAATTCAAACATATTATAAATACAGTATAAATTATAAAGTAAACCTAATGCATTTGAAATAATTTTTTAAATTTTATTTGTTGTAGAATAAATTCAGATGATTATTTTTGTGTGTTTAGATTGCTATGAATTAAACTCTATAAGTTGGCACTGAGTTTGGGGGGTTTATCGTAATTGTGACAGAGCGATGGTGGCATGTAGGAGTTCGATGGGCATGAAGCTAACACATGTGTAGCATACCTCAGCGTGAAGCCTCACAAAGTGTTGGCACAACAAAGGCATGTTTTGTAGGTTCGAGTGTGAAAGGCATGCATTGCGAGTGTTGGTATAGCTGAGGTGTGTGCAAGTTGTCGTGGATGTCAATTGTCATCATCAGGGAAGGTGCAAGGTAGCGTCAATGTATGCGATACATAGGTGTGATTCAAGGGAGTCTATGCAAAAGCGTCAAGTGAGGCCTCAGTGCAGAGGTGTGCGAGGGAGGTTGTAGGTGATTTCATTTATGCTTCATTTCCCCACTTGCGATGTAATCGAAATTCACCTAAATTGACAAATTCTAAATACACAAAAAATGAGCTATTAGAGGAGCTCCAAATATCTCAACAAATTACTTTATATTTATTTTCATTCTAACCAAGCACCTAAAATTTAAAAATCCTTGCAAATGATTTACTTTATACTCCTAATACATCCAAGCAAACATCCCCTTAATCTATTTTTTAGTAAACCAACTTTATTTATATATAATATATATTTTTTTTTTTATAATAGAGTCGCCTTAGATGATTTGGTCATATAAAATGTCGTATGTTCGATAATACTGTTAGGAGAGTAGATGTATTAGATATGGCCTATGTTAAGAAAGGTAGTGGTAGATTGATAGGAAGTGGATGTAGAAATTTAGAAAACCCTTGGCTGAAGTTTGATTTCAATAAAACCAACGTACATAAAACAAGAAAAACTAGGAATATAAACACTCAAGACACTTTTATTGAAAGATTTGTGAAGGAAATAGCAAGATACAAGTGGATCTTCAATTTGGAGAGAAAGATCCGACTCTCCCAAATCCCTATTCGTCAACTAGAGCCTTCACAACCTAAGAAATTTTAATTTCAGCAAACACAAGCAATCAAGCATAATCTGAAATCAGCCTATTGTTAATCTTAAATAGGCTCCCCTAATTCCCTCTCAAATCAATCATATTTTCCTAAATAATTCCATTTCATATTTGAATTCAAATTAGATCTCTTTCCGTAAATAGTTTTATCCCAATTGTAATTAAAACTTTCTAAATAATTCTCCTTTGATTAAAAATATTTCTAATTAGTTCCCTCTTGATTATGAAACTTCCTAATTCCCTCCCAATCAAATCGGTCGGTCCATTAACACTCCCCTCCCAAAGTGTCATCTTGTCCTCAAGGTGGAACGAATGAAACTATTGTTGAAACACTTCACTAATAGCACTTGATTGATAAATGGACTATCACTGGATCGAATGATCCCTGCTCCAGCATCTCCCTGATCAATCGGTTGATCTCATCCTTCTGGAGTTGGGGAGAACGGTACGAACGAACACTGATATGTGAGACTCCTTTCAAAATGATAGCATGCTCGTTTTCCCGCGGAGGAGGTAACCCCTGAACTGGCTGGAACACCTCTCGATATTGTTGTAGGAGTGGTTGAACCAAGTATGTTGCTTATATCATTTTTCTCATCTTCTTTTCCTTTCAAACTCTACATCTCCACCAAAAATATCACTCTTTCACCCTTTCCCCTCCTTGGAAGTGGTTCCAAAGGTGGCATCTCCTCTTCTTTTCCAACTCTTGATTCTCCCTCATTATCTTTATATTAGGTTTTCTCCAATTTCCTTGTCCGATCAACGCTGCTCTCGCCTCCGATGTTGTTGGTTTGGTTTGGGCCTCGAGCACCTTCTTCATTATCTCCTCCATAATAACAAATTTCTCATCGATATTCTCATAGATTGCTGAAAATTATTTTTTGAAATCTGAAATCTTTTCTACAAAATCATATTTCAATTGTCTGATCTCCCTTTCCAGCACTTCTACGTTTCTTCCCGTCATAGATACCTGGATCTAGGTTCCAAACAGCAAAAAACAACGAAAATGGTCTTCCAACAGCAAAAATAAGCAAGGTGAAGGGAACAAACGCAGCAGAAATCAGCGAGGAAGACTCATATTTCAGCAGAGGACACTGCTCTGCTAGCAATTTGATAAGAAGTGGATGCAAAAATTTCATCAATTTTCCATTGATTCATTATTAGTAGATAATATTTGTTTGTGCAAGAAAGTTTGTTGTCCTACAAATTTTTCAAGTTCTATCACAACAAACAAACAAAATTAGAGCAATGAAATATGGTTTTTTAAGCAATAGAAATGTAAAGCATTTTGGAATTTGATTTTGTCAGTCAAGGATTTAGCATGAGTCATCTTTACAATGTCCAATGTGGTTTAGAATTTGTTTCAACTTTCTATTTCCATCTTATGTAGAAAATTCATAAAAGATTTATTGAGGATAAAATTAGCTTAGCATAGCATTCATAATGCTATATATTAGATTTGCATTAGAAAACCACCAACACAAAACATCAAGCAACGAAGACATTTCTAGCTTGAATTCGAAAATCTTATGGTTCTTATGAATACATTGAATCCTTCTTTTCAATGTATAAATCAATAGAACACGTCATCCACTAAAATCTCTTTCATCCATGTCCATCCCCAAGGCAACAATGCTTTTGATAGGGTTTCGCATAAGGGTCAATAACTCTTATCTACCCAAACCAATCCACCATTATAACTAATGTTTTGTTGTTTTGGCTGACACGTGGAGAGAAAACTAAAAACGAAGGTGGAATTCTTGTGCTGACATACTTATCAGTTATCATGGTCAAAAAAAACATGTCTAAATGTGCATTTAGCATAGATTAGATAGGGCCATGCTCAAACGTTCTTTGAAAGTTTTAAGCATCAACAATACTCTTGAGAAGAAGCATAGACAAAGCTGGAGTTTTTTTCTGACATATCTACCATTGCCAATAAATAAATAAACATGCATCGAGCACAATTTAGTTAGACCGTGCAGAATCAATTGTTAAAATTCTCGAGCTTTCACAATGATTCAAACCATAAATAATCTTGTTTGGACAACATGATCCATGCACTTTGCACAAGGGCTATACTTCTATATTTAGTTATTCTCCAAAAGCATAATAAGATATATATTTTGCTGTATTTGCCTTCCATCTAGCCTTCGTAGCTAAGTGTTCATTGTAAATCAAAATTTCTTGAAAAGGATTCTGAGAATATCAAACTCCAAGCTTTCTTCATGTAGACTACGCAAATTTGAGCAAATCATCAGTATTATCCTTTCAATATTACTAAAAAGCTCATTTTTGGGAGCAATCGCGAGCAAAATATTTCATGATTCGGCACAATTTATCGCTCATGCATACTGTTGCTTTTGAATGCTTCTTAAGAATATTGAAAATTCCGTAGTCAACAGCCAGTATTCATGGAAAAAGAGCATTACAGAGAAGATTAAAAAAAAAAGACTCTTCTGTATCAATCTAAATATAAACTAAACAAGGATAAAGAAAGGGTAGCATGGTAAAAGGAAATGCTTTCATCTACAATGCCATAACAGGAATTTCGTTGATTCCATAACAAGAAAAAACATTAAACAGATGCATCTAAAGCAACAATAAATTAGATAAGCGAGGAGATAAATGGTCGGTTGTGTGCATATCCACGAAAACTCAAGTTCGTATCTTAATGGAGCTCCTCAGAAACACAAAATAAAAAAGAGAGCACCTGACTAATCCCAGTTCACCAGCAGAATATTCAAAGAATACAAGCTCCCTTCTCTATCTTAAACACAGTCTTCGGTTATCTATCCCCTTCTATTTCAGTACAATACTTCGAGCAAATTTCTAACAGATCCTAAGTGCTCATCGGCTGGAACTACCAATCGTAAACTGCGTAATAAACATCGACTACCAGAGTCCAGTGAGTAGTAGATCTAGACCAGAATAAAGGATGCGGAGGGGCATACCTTCCTGAACTTCTTCGCCGGCGGTTCGCTCGCCAAAGACCTGAGAGAATTTCCAATCAAGCGGCGGCGACGCCGAGGAGGACGCTGCCGTGCCGTCCTCGCCTCCTCCATTACCGGTCATGTTCCAAGCTGAATTCCAGCGAAAGCTTCGGCTTCAAGATCGGCTTGTGCATCCAAAATCCCTGCCCTCCCGAGATCGCGATTCCCGCGATGGAGATCAGGCGTTGCAGCAGCTCGCCTCGTTTGTTAGGAGAATCGAGCCCGACTCAGCGATAGTGAAGGAGAGAGAAAGGGAGACGGAGATGAACCGACGAGGGTTTCGGCAGAAGGGCCAGAGAATTGCTACTCCCTTGTCTTCCTCCTCTTCCGCACCAAGAAATGATGTCGTGACTTCTTTCTCCCTTTATTTTCTCTCAGTTTTTCGTCTTTATTACTGTCTTCATGTTTCCATTTCATTTTGAGAGTCATAGTGCTGCTTCGGTTAGATGAGTGAAAAAAATAGATTTGTCGGGTGTATTTAGTCATTTATATGAATGAAAGTAAGCTTTATATTTCAACAATATTCGCTAAACAAAAAACAAAATAAAATACAATTTTAAATATATATATATATATATAGTCCTTTAAAAAAGAGAATAATTTTATTTTAGTAAAACTTTCAGCTCGTAACTTTTTATAAATTATAGAGATTGATATTATGAACGTTTTGAATTTTTATTTGAGATTTAATTCTCGATGATTTTGAAAAAACAACGGCTATTATGTATTTAAAATTTTATTTTTAAATCTAAAAATAATATTTTAATTCAATAAAAGCTTCATAATATTGTTATATACAATCTTTAGTAATTTTATGAAATTCTGAAAATATGATTATTATTATTTTTCGGTTGGGTTTTTTTTTTGCCCAATTTTAGGACATTTTGACACTTTTTGAATTAAACTCAATTTTGTTTTATTTATTGCAATATATTGAAAATAAATATGAATAAGTAATTAAGTAATAGCTGGTCGCTATTACAGTTATAATATTGTGATAATAATGTGTGGAGGGAA
The DNA here is from genome assembly GCF_001605985.2 of Dendrobium catenatum. Lineage (NCBI taxonomy): Eukaryota > Viridiplantae > Streptophyta > Magnoliopsida > Asparagales > Orchidaceae > Dendrobium > Dendrobium catenatum. The sequence continues at coordinate 264,493 of NW_021319798.1, read as the reverse complement.
ACAAGTAAAGAATGGTTATTCACTTACATTTGTTAGAGACTTATTGAACTATGTAGGATGGTGGGCAGACGGACTTTCCTTTAAATATTATGGTTTGATATTACCCTCTAGTGACTCATGTGATACACTGAATGAGAGTTATAAGGAGATTATTATTGTGTCGACGGGTCAACAGTGACGAATTTGTTTATTTAGCCGACCGGTTACTGATGCTGACACTGATATTGTATGTGAAACCCCTTAAGTAAAGGAAAGTTAAACTCTTAAACATCGATACGTCTTTTTGTGTAATAGTTGGAATTTCATCAAGAAACATTGCAGCTAAGTCAGCTCATGCTGGAGCAATTATTGGATGGGTGACATACTGGGAAGTTATATCAATATGACAAAATGGTGAGGCTCTTAAACCAAAGCAAACAATATATCTCAATAATTAAGATCTTAGATTATTACAAATAGTATTAGGGTAATAGACGAGCATAAGTATGGGAACTAAGCACCATACATTATAAAGTGATACACCATGGTATCCACCTCTTGAATCTTGTATGGGACAATGTGCTACATGACGGAGCCATCACTTGAACTTGTAGGGCGTCCTAAAATCTTATCTACCTGGTGGATGATTATGGGATAAAGATGTTGACGAAGATGTCAGCTACTTAAGTGGGTGAGATTATGAAACCCCTTAAGTAAAAAAAAAAACTAAACTCGTAAACAATGAGGCCATTTTTTGATATAATGGTTAGAATTTCATTAATAAATTCTGCAGTTAAGCGTGTTCATCCCGGAGTAATTATTAGATGGGTGACCAACTAGAAAGTTACACAAACAGGATAAAGCCGTGAGGCTCTAAAGCCAAATTAAACAATACCTCGATAGTTAAGAGTTTAGACTATTACACTGTAAAACACAATTGTAGCCAGGACATTTACTTGTTTAATAAGATTATTAAAATACATGTTATTGAACCACTACCAATGTACGACTTTACTGTTATTTCCACCAATGATGTTGTTGCTACTACTGTTCAAATATTATTGATATGTTGATCACGTGATATACATTGAGCATATGTACTAAACACTGAGTTGACATTGATATGATATTTATGAGCATATGAGATACACAAATATAATTATTTTAAATAATTTTACTGCATTGACATGATTTTGATAATTTTTATTGCTACTTTGATTTAATGTTTTATATGATTTCTCAACTAATTTTAATATTGATATGACGATTGATTTTTATTTTAGTAATTCTTTTGTACTTAGGATAGAGTTGTGATAGCATGCTTGTATATATACATCAACAAATTAGCTTGATTGGGCACAAATCTCGAGGCAAAAATTAAGCTCGAAACTTCAAAAACTAATTATGGGATCACCTGAACTCCTATTTCAACAAACTTAGAGTCAAACTGAGTGTCTCAGAAATATGAACCCAACGACACCAAATTTGACTCAATCCGAGCCCAAATGAGTCCAAATCAAGGACCCAAAGCGAGGTTAGAAAGTTTAGATCACAATTTGAGTTACCAAACGATTTCGAAACATACCGTGCTTATAGTCGATACGAGCGGCTCAACAAGATGAATCCAACGATCCCAAGATTGTTGAATTCCAACATCATTAAGACCTTCAAATGTCTTATAAACTATCCATAATCAAAGGATTCAATATCGGTCGTCCATCTGAACCACTCCATATTTGCCCCTAATCTCTTATCTATTTACGGGCCATGCTACTCCATAATATCTATAAATAGACCCCTTATTTCACATTAGAGAGGGCCCAAGCAAGAAGAGAAGAAGAGAAGATTATGAGGGAAGAAACTCCTCCTCGACCATTGCAGTCGGAATACTGCCCGACTTTCGAAGTGACACTGGAATTCCACTCGACTTTCAAGTGATGCCGGAATTCCGCCCAACTTTCCAGTGAAGCCAGAATTCTATCCGACGCCCAATTGACGTCAGAGTTATGTCCGACGCCCAAGTGACGCCAGAATTCTGCCCGACAGACCTCCACTCGTCGCCAGATTTCTAACTGACACCAGACTTCTACCCATTATTGGATTTTTGTCGAACATCTGTCCGATACTAGAATTATATCAATTGTTGGACTTCTATCGGATGTCATCCTTCTAATCTCTGTTGTCTATGTTAGACAACAGTCCTTCTGAGCCCTGTCACCCACTGACTATGGTCCTCCTGACATACGTTGCCCACCGACTACAATCCTTCCAACCTCCGTCGCCCGCCGACTACCACCCTCCTGACTTATATCGCCCACCGACTACAATCCTTCCGACCTCCATCGCCTGCCAACTACGGTCCTCCTAACTTATGTCACCCACTGACTACAGTCCTTCCGACCTCCGTCGCTCGCCGATTACGGTCCTCCTGACTTACGTCACACACCGACTATAGTCCTTCTGACCTTCATCGCTATACAACGGTCTTTGAGACTTACGTCGCCCACCGACTATAGTTCTTCTAACCCCATCGCATGTCGACTATGGTCCTCCTGACTTACGTTTCCCACCGACTACAGTCCTTCCGACCTCCGTCACTGGCCAACTATGGTCCTACTGAATTACGTCACCCACCGACTACAATCCTTCTGACCTTCATCGCCCGTCGATTACTGTCATCCTGACTTACGTCGCCCACCGATTATAGTCCTTCTGACCTTCGTCACCAAACAACAGTCTTTGTGACCCCCGTCACCCACTGATTACTGTTTTTCTAACCTCCGTCACCAGACTATGATCCTCCCGATCAAAAGAATATGTCAACACTGACTCTTTGTATTTACATCATGTAATGTATTCTATAAGATGTACATCAAGCAAAGGCCTTCCCTCAAGAAAATGCCTCATTTGTAATCAATTGTAATACTAATGGATTCATTTAAACTAGGCAAGGCCTAGTGATTTTTCCCCCTTTTTAGGGGACGCCTAAGTAGTTCCAGATCCGATGATAAATTCTGTTCTGGTGCTATAAGCACATCTGTTCTGGTGCTGTGAGCACGAAGAGAGGCATAAGGGGCCAGAATCCGAGAGATTCTGTCAGTGTCTGGGAAGGGAGGCATAAGGGGCTAGAATCCGTTGAGATTCTGTCAGTGTGAGGGAATCTGATATGTTCTGAATTTGATATGATTTCTGATTTTCGTACGATATCTGATTTGTATGATTATGATTCTGATACGATTCTGACACGTTTTTGTTCCGTTCTGATCTGATAAGGTTTAATCTGTTTTGATACGATCTGATTCTGATTTTCATACGAGTCTATCTGATTTGATCTTTAATCTGTTCTGTTTTGATGTGATTCGTTCTGTTCTGCTCTGTCAGTTATGTATTCTGATTTCTGTTCGAATTTCTGTTGTATGTGTGAGATGTGGACTCTGAGGATTTTGATTGGAGGTTTGATGTCTTGCTGAGCTATTGTAGCTCATCCTTATTTTCTGCATGGTTTTCAGGTTCTAAGAAAGGGAAGGAAGTCCAGGAGTAGAAGTTCAGAGTCTGATCTATTTTAGGTATTTTGCTCTTTTGATTTTTATACCGTCATGGCTTTTCTGTTCTGTCTTTCTTTCTATCTGAAAACCATGAGCTGTATTTGTATATGATTCTTTTGAGGAAGAAAAAATAGATGATCAGTTCCGCTGTGATTTGATGTTTTTAGTAGCTCTGTGTGTCTGTTTCTGTGAGTAATATTTGGAAGAAAGTTCTGAAACAAATTTCAAAGCAAGATCCTAGAATCGGTTCAGTCAGTTTCTGTCTGGCCCCACGACCCGATGCGAGCGGGATCCGTCCCGGTCGGTTTGGGTCGTGACAAAGCCTTTTTAGTGGTATCAGAGCAATGGTTTTAAAATTTGGTTGGATTGTAAGACAGGGCTATAGGAAGTGATCTGAGTCTGTCTGGGGTAGTTTTGGTTTGTCCGGATTTTTATTGTGTTGTTTTTGTGATTAGTGTTCTGGATTTTCTGGATTTTATGTATAGATATACCAGACCCCGACATGACAGACGGTCAGAGTGCTAGTCAGGCAGCACCAATGGGTAGTACAGCCCCAGTGGTTGGTGCAGATACACTTTCTCAGTTTGCTACTCTGGTTGCTCAGATGATGAGCGAGACTCACAGTAGAGCCTCTACTGTTCGATCTGAGGATATTAATAGACATCTTCAGATGTTTTTGAGATTGAAGCCACCGAGGTTTGAGGGCGCTCTTGAGCCCAGAGCAGCTGAGGAGTGACTGAGGAGGTTGGAAAAAACTTTTGACGGCATGCAGTGTCCGTTAGACAGGAAAGTATCGTTGGCTGTTTTTCTGCTAGATGGGGAAGCGGAACATTAGTGGGTAGGCCAGCAGGAAGCAAAGTTTCAGGGTAGACTGAACTCTTTGATTACTTGGGAAGAGTTTACTGAGGCATTCTGAGATTGGTTTGTTCCCCCATTTACCGTGGAGCAGATGCAGGAGAGTTTTTTAGGCTTATTCAGGGGAGCAAGATGGTGATGCAATACGAGGCAGAGTTTACTGTCTTAGCCCGATATGCTCCGCAGCTGGTGAGTACTTCTGCTGAGAAGTGTTACCGATTTTTGAGGGGACTACGAGATAGTCTGAGGTAGCCCCTGATACTATTTCACATTTCTGATTTTTCTGAGCTTGTGGAGAGAGCTCGTCTGATAGAGAACAATCTGATGGCTACTCAGCAGCGGTGGACTACGAGTTGGAAGAGATTTGGGGGTGATGTGAGCAGTAGTTCCTCTGGTAAGAGGAGATTTGTTTCTGGATCTGGAGACCCCAGGAGGAGTGGACAGTCTGATACTGCTACGACCAGTACGACTAGCTCTGTATCTGTTAGTGGGGCACCTGTGTGCCAGAGCTGTGGACGCAGACATTTTGGCCAGTGCTACCGGATGACTGGTCAGTGTTTCAGATGTGGACAGCCAGGACATCAGATTGCAGAATGTCCACAGGCTGGATTTGATCGACGATCTGAGTTCCAATCTGAGAGCTTTGTTAGACCTGCCGGTTCAGCAGGAAGACCGATGACTGTTCCTCCACTCCCTATGACTGAGGAATTTTTTGGTAAAGGTGGTGGTTCGAGTTCCGTACCACGAAGACCACCTATTGTTTAGAGGGAGCAGAGTAGTTCTGTAGCTTCAGCTCCAGCTCCAGTTCAGCCACAAGTGTACAGTCTGAGTCAGCAGGAGGCTCGTGATGCTTCGGATGTGGTGACAGATACGATTCATATTTCTGATCAACCCTGTCGTATTTTGTTTGATTCTGGAGCCAGTCACTCATTTCTTTCCGAGCGTTGTTTTGATGCTTTGCATATGGATTCAGTTTTGTTGCCAGTTTCTCTTTCTGTGATTTTATCGGCTGGAAGTAATTTGATTGCTCGGAAGTTTTGTTTTTGTGAGATTGAGATTGCTGGCAAGAAGTGGAAATCAAGTTTGATTTTTTTGCCGATTTCTTCGTATGACGTGATTTTGGGCATGGATTGGCTGAGTCTGTATGAGGCCCAGATTGACTATTTAAAGAAGCAAGTGAGCTTACTAATGTCAGGAGAGAGATGTGTATTCCAAGGCTTATGAGGTGTTCTCTCTTGCCTGATTTCTGAATTGGAAGTACGAAGAATGTGGAAGAAGGGTTGTTCAGTATTTTTGGCTTCGGTGCGGGATATGAACCTGGAGGTGGGTTCTGTTTCTGATATTGGTACGGGAGTTTACTGATGTTTTTCCTGAGGAGTTGGTTGGCTTACCTCCGGATAGAGAAGTGGAGTTCTCTATTGATGTTTTTCCGGGTACAGCTCCGATATCAAAAGTTCCGTAGATGATGGCACCGAAATAACTTTTTGAGTTGAAAGTTCAGCTTCAGGAGTTGGTGGATAGAGGATTTATTCATCCTACTGTTTCTCCTTGGGGAGCACCTGTTTTGTTTGTGAACAAGAAGGAAGGAACACTCCGTATGTGTGTTGACTACAGAGATTTGAATAAAGTCACGATCAAGAATAAGTATCCTTTACCACGGATAGATGACTTGTTTGATCAGCTTTCTGGTTCTTCTGTGTTTTCGAAGATTGATTTGAGATCTGGATATTATCAGGTGAAGGTGAAGGAAGCTGATGTGGTGAAGACAGCTTTCAGTACTCAGTACGGGCACTACGAGTTTTTCGTTATGCCTTTTGGGGTAACCAATGCACCTGCTATTTTCATGGATCTGATGAACAGAGTATTCAAGGAGTATCTGGATCAGTTTGTGATCATCTTTATCGACGATATTCTGGTGTATTCTGCTTCTGAGGATGATCATGCCAGACATTTGAGCATTGTGTTGGAGACTCTGAGACGGCATCATTTGTATGCTAAGTTCTCCAAGTGTGAATTCTGGCTGAAGAGCATTGCATTTCAGGGGCACATGATTAGCGGTGAAGGTATTTCTATTGATCCCTAGAAGATTCTGGCTGTTGCGGGTTGGCCAAGGCCTACTACGGTATTTGAGGTACGTAGTTTCTTAGGCATGGCTGGATATTATCGGAAGTTTGTGAAAGGTTTTTCTTAGATTGCTATGCCTCTGATGAGACTGACTCAGAAGTCAGTTGCTTTTGTTTGGACACCGGAGTATGAGGCTAGTTTTCAGAGATTGAAGGATTGTTTGACCTCAGCTCCAGTGTTAGCACTTCCGTCAGGTACGGAAGGATTTCAGGTGTTCAGTGATGCTTCACTGAAAGGTTTGGGATGTGTGCTACATCAGCATGGTAGGGTAATTGCTTATGCCTCGAGATAGTTAAAACTACGTGAGAAGAATTACCCGACACATGATTTGGAATTAGTTGCAGTTGTTTTTGCTTTGAAGATTTGGCGTCACTATATGTATGGCGTCAGATATGAAATTTTCACGGATCACAAGAGTTTGAAGTACATTTTTACTCAGAAGGATCTGAATTTGAGGCAAAGGATGTGACTTGAGTTGATCAAGGACTACGATATGACGATTCAGTATCAACCTGGTAAGGTTAATGTGGTAGCAGATGCTCTGAGCAGGAAATCTTCTGGACTATCAGGTATTCAGCTCACTTCTGATGATTTCTTGATTCGTGATATGGAATGGTTGCAGTTGGAGGTGATTTCCTCCAATGGTTTGGATTCTGGAGTTTTGGCTCAGCTGAGTATTCAGTCTTCTTTGGAAGAAAGGATTCAGGAAGCCCAGAAGTTGGATTCTGATTATTCGATGTTGATTGCTCAGATTGAATCTGGTAAGAAGCCTGAACTCTGATTTTCTGATTCTGGTACCATTTTCTGCAAGAACATGTTGTGGATTCCTGTGTTTGGAGATTTGAGGAAAGAGATTTTGTATGAATCTCATCATTCCGGCTACACTGTTCATCCGGGAAGTGGCAAGATGTACGGAGATATGAAGAGTTTGTTCTGGTGGCCAGGAATGAAGAAGGATGTAGCAAATTTTGTTGCTAGATGCGAAGCCTGTCAGTTAGTGAAGGCAGAGCATCAGCGACCAGAAGGACTTTTGTAGTCGTTGCCTATCCCTGAGTGGAAGTGGGAGGAGATAACGATGGATTGGTCTATGGGATTTCCTCGATCAAGGCAAGGGCACGATGCCATTTGGGAGATTGTGGATAGATTGACGAAGTCTGCTCATTTTCTTCCGATCAGGCAGACCGATCCGGTGGATCGATTGGCACAGCTATATGTGAAAGAGATTGTCAGATTACACGGTGTGCCTAAAGTGATTGTTTCTGATCGAGATGGACGGTTTACTTCCAGACTTTAGAAGGGCATTCAGGAAGGTTTGGGTACGAAGTTGCATTTCAGTACAGCTTTTCATCTGCAGACTGACGGACAGTCTGAGAGGACTATTCAGGTACTGGAATATCTGTTGAGGCTTTGTGTTTTGGATTTTGGAGGAAGCTGGGAAGATCACATTCCTCTGATAGAGTTTGCTTATAATAACAGTTTTCAGTTAAGTATTGGAATGGCACCATATGAAGCTCTGTATGGCCGGAAATATAGAACTCCTTTGACTATGACTGAGGTTGGAGATAGACAGGAGATGGGTGCCACTTTTGTAGAAGAAACTGTTAAGAAAGTTGATTTGATTAAAGAAAGGTTGAAAGCTGCACAAGATCGACAGCAGAAATATTACAATCAGAAGCATAGATTCGTTGAATTTTAAGTTGGTGACTTTGTGTATATCAAAGTCATTCCGATGAAGGGTGTGAGCAGATTTGGCAGAGTGAGTAAGCTCAGTCCAAGGTATGTTGGATCTTTTGAAATCCTTGAGAGGATTGGAAAATCTGCTTATAGACTGTTGCTATCTGATCAAACGTCTGATGTGCACAATTTGTTCCACAGACACACAGAGCTACTAAAAATATCAAATCACAGCCGAACTAATCATCTATCTTTTCTTCCTCAAAAGAATCATATACAAATACAGCTCATGGCTTTCAGACAGAAAGAAAGACAGAATAGAAAAGCCATGACTGTATAAAAATCAAAAGAGCAAAATACCTAAAACAGATCAGACTCTGAACTTCTACTCCTGAACTTCCTTCCTTTTCCTAGAACCTGAAAACCACGCAGAAAACAAGGATGAGCTACAATAGCTCAGCAAGACATCAAACCTCCAATCAAAATTCACAGAGTCCACATCTCACACATCAAACAGAAATTCGAACAGAAATCATAATACAGAACTGACAGAGCAGAACAGAACGAATCACATCAGAACAGAACAGATTAAAGATCAAATCAGATAGACTCGTATGGAAATCAGAATCAGATCGTCACGAGCGGGATCCGTCCCGGTCGGGTTGGGTCGTGACACTCTTGACATACGTTGCCCACCGACTACAGTCCTTCCAACCTCCGTCGCCTGCCGACTACCACCCTCCTGACTTATATCGCCCACCGACTACAATCCTTCCGACCTCCGTCGCTTGCCGACTACGGTCCTCCTAACTTATGTCACCCACTGACTACAGTCCTTCCAACCTCCGTCGCTCGCCGATTACGGTCCTCCTGACTTATGTCGCACACCGACTATAGTCCTTCTGACCTTCATCACTATACAACGGTCTTTGAGACTTACGTCGCCCACCGACTATAGTTCTTCTAACCCCATCGCCTGTCGACTATGTTCCTCCTGACTTACGTTTCCCACCGACTACAGTCCTTCCGACCTCCGTCATTAGCCAACTATGGTCCTACTGAATTACGTCACCCACCGACTACAATCCTTCCGACCTTCATCGTCCGTCGATTACTGTCATCCTGACTTACGTCGCCCATCGATTATAGTCCTTCTGACCTTCGTCACCAAACAACAGTCTTTGTGACCTCTGCCACCCACTGATTACTATTTTTCTGACCTCCGTCACCAGACTATGGTCCTCTCGATCAAAAGAATATGTCAACACTGACTCTTTGTATTTACATCATGTAATGTATTCTATAAGATGTACATCAAGCAAAGGTCTTCCCTCAAGAAAATGCCTCATTTGTAATCAATTGTAATACTAATGGATTCATTTAAACTAGGCAAGGCCTAGTGATTTTTCCCCCTTTTTAGGGGACGCCTAAGTGACGTTGGAGTTCTGTCCGACACCCAAGTGATGCCAAAATTCTGCCCGGCGAACCTCCACTCATCGCCAGGTTTCTACCTAACATCAAACTTCTGTATATTGTTGGATTTTCTTCAAACATCTATCTGATATCGGATTTCTATCAATTATTGGACTTCTATCTGACGTCGTACTTATAACCTCAGTTGTTAGACAACAGTCCTTCCGAGCCCCATCACCTGCCGACTATGATCCTCCTAACTTACATCGCCCTAACTACAGTCCTTCCGACCTCCGTCGCCCGCGGACTACGATCCTCCTGACTTACGTCGCCCACCAACTACAGTCCTTCCGACCTCTTTCACCCGCCGACTATGGTCTTCATGACTTATGTTGCCCACTGACTACAGTCCTTTGACCTCCATCACTCGCTGACTATAGTCCCCTTGACTTACGTCGCCCGCCGACTATAGTCCTTATGTCCTTCGTTTCCAGACAATAGTCTTTGTGACTTACGTCACCCACCAACTACAGTTCTTCCGACCCTGTCACCCACCAACTATGGTCCTCATAAGTTGCGTCGCCCACCGACTACAGTCCTTCTGACCTATGTCGACCACTGACTACAGTCCTCCTAACTTATGCCACCCACAACCTACAATCCTTCCAACATCTATCGCCCGTCGACTACGATCCTCCTGACTTATGTCGCCCACCGACTACAGTCCTTATGACCTCCGTCGCTCGCCGACTACAGTCCTCCTGACTTATGTCACCCACACACTACAATTCTTTCGACCCTGTCGCTGTCCAACTATGGTCCTCCTGACTTATGTCGCCCACCGACTACAGTCCTTCCGACCTCGGTCACCCGCCGACTACGGTCCTCCTGACTTACGTCGCCCACCGACTACAGTCCTTTCGACCTTCGTTGCCTACCAACTACGGTCCTCCTAATTTACGTCGCTCACCGACTACAGTCCTTCCGACCTTCATCGCCTGCCGACTACGGTCCTCCTAACTTATGTCGCCTACCGATTATAGTCCTTTTGACATTTGTCGCCAAACAACGGTCTTTGCGACCTTTGTCACCCGCCGACTACGATTTTTCTAACCTCTGTCACCAGATTATGATCCTCCCGACCAAACAAACACAGCAACAATGACTCCTTGTATTCACATCATGTAATGTACTCTATAAGATGTACATCAAGCAAAGGCCTTCCCCTAAGGAAAGGCCTCATTTGTAATCAACTGAAATACTAGTGGATTCATTCAAACTAGGCTAGACCTCGTGGTTTTTGCCCTTTTTTTAAGGGTTTTCCACATAAAAATCTTGGTGTCTCTAGTGAATACTACACTCTCTCTCTTATATGATTGTGTGATGGATTTTCGTATAAAGTTAAGACGTTAAATTTTATATTTTTCTACCGCCGTGAATACTCTAAGACGCAACAATATATATATATATATATATATATATATATATATATATATATTTGTGTG
>NW_021319798.1:250515-250864 GCF_001605985.2 Dendrobium catenatum | reverse complement strand
CAAGACTACGGCGGTGGTGCGGCAGCACTCCGGCGTCCCTTGGTGGTCCGGTGGTGGTGCGGCAAGACTACGGCGGTGGTGCGGCAGCACTCCGGCGGTGGTCGAGGAGGAGCTATGCGGCAGGAGCTTTCTTCCTTCTCTTCCTTCTTCTCTCTTGGCTTCTCCCCCCCTTTCATGAGGAATGAGGGGTCTATTTATAGATTTTCTGGAGTGGCATAGCTTGTAAATAGGTGTGAGGTCAGGGGCAAATAGGGAGTGGCTGAATGGATGGCCGATATTGAATCCCATGATCGTGCCCCGTTCGTTGGACATTTGAAGGCCTTAGTGATGTCAGAATTCAGTGATCTTG
>NW_021319798.1:175108-250410 GCF_001605985.2 Dendrobium catenatum | reverse complement strand
TCAAATTGTGATTTGAATCTTCTAACAGCGCTTCGGGTCCTTGATTTGGATCCATTTGGGCTCGGATTGGGTTGAATTTGGTGTCGTTGGGTTCGTGTTTTCGAGACGCTCAGTTCGACTGTAAGTTTACTGAAATCGGAATTAAGATGGTCTCCGATTTAATTTTGGAAGTTTCCAACTTGATTTTGCCTCGAGATTCGTGCTTGATTGAGACTATTTTTGGTGACGTATCACTACTAATTATATATTTAATAATATATATTTTAAGTTATATTATTAAGCTAATTATATTACTATTTAATTACTAATTTTACAATTTAGTTAAAATTAGATAATTAATTTATGCATTAATTATACAATTAATTTACTTAATTATTAATAATTCAAATTATATTAATTAATTTAATCAATAATAACTTAGACGCCTCAAGGTTTACCTTTCATCTTCTCTTTTCGTCGTTGCTGTTCGGCTTCGTTGCTTTGCAGGTGTATAGATTGCACCGTCGGCTCCTTCGTGGCTATTCGACTTCGCTCCTTAGACGACTTTCCCTTCCTGTCGGATCGGAAGTCACGACATTTTGATCGGAAGCAAAAACGGGACCTCGCTGGCTGTGAAGGTAACTTCTCCCTTTCGCGCGCTTCTTCGGCTAAATCTCGTTAAATCTGCCGAACCGAGGGATTTAGTAAATCCGGGATTTAAGCCGTAAATCTGTAAATCCGGGATTTCGCGCGCACAAAAACCGTTTGGCTGGATTTAGCGTAAATCCGACTTAAATCCCATGATAAATCCGATACCAAACAGCCCCTGAGGGTTCGCTTTTCCTTTTCTCCATTTATTGTTTCTGTTCTGCTTCGCGTGAATTAGAGTTCCGAAAGAGTCGAAGCTTCTCCGCCTCCTGCTCCTCCGACGTTGTTCCTGTTAGATCGGAAGTCGCGCCGGGAGCTCGCCGCGAAGGTAACGATATTTCTCCCTTGTCTGGCGCTTCTTCGGTCGGATTTACGAAATTCTCCAAAAAGGCAGATTTAGGAAATCCCGGATTTAGGGAAAAATGGCGAAAACGCCGTGAAGTAGAGATTAGACTTACCGTAAGATTTAACTTTGCATTTTTTTGGCGTTTGGCAGGATTTAGCTCAAATCTTGTGTAAATTCTGGCCTAAATTCTGCATCCAAACAGCCCCTAGATAGGCGTAAAACGATACTTATTAAATTGGGATTCTTTATTAGATAGAGCAAAAGAATGCCAATTCTCTTAACCTATTGAATTACATAATTTAATGTGATTACTTTTGCTTAACTGTTCATACACAATTAGAATACAGTTCCTTAATCTCAAGAATTTCAGTAAGTGACCATTGCAAGCTAAAGAGAGGTTGCTTGACAATTTTTAGGACATCTCACTTGTCACGTGACAAAAGTGGACTCATAATCTTAGTTGAATAGAGAGATGAAGGACGAAGTCAAAGGTGGCAAGGGAACGAGCTTCCCAGTGGATCCAAATCTCCCAAGGTGGGTATGCCAGAATTGCCGACATGCTCTTTGTGTTGTTGGCGTGGAATCCTTTACTGACAAGTTCTTTAATGATCCGTCTCGATCTGGTGAGGGCTTCCTCTCACTTATTTTTCCTCATAGTTTCAGTTGACTTTGTTTTCAGTTCTTATTTAGAAAAATCATTCAAATTTTCTTATTTTGTCATGTTGGATTTATTAATGAATACTTTGATTTTATTCTAAGAAGGAAACCACACACAAATTGGCCATTTGTTCATTGTTCTATTTGGTATTAAGTTAATGTTCATATTTTTACTTGTAAAATTGTCTTTCACTTTTCCTGGAAACCTAGATTGATTTTTGTTTATAGATTATCTATTATATATAAAGTTTGAGCTTTTTTCACAAACTTCTTTGTTTACAGTGTTTGTCTTGTTAATGTTTATATCTTTTCTAAAAATAAGAATTGAACACTCTTGTGAGCTGGATACCATAAGATCATCAAACACAATCAACAAAATTATTTACCATTGGAGGTGCAAGGGGTGCGCCAAAGAGACAAGGGGATCATGGATATGTTGATCAAGTGGAAGAATCTACCAGAGTATGAGGCGACGAGGGAAGCCTACAACATTATCCAGAGGCAGTTCCTTGATTTTCACCTTGAGGACAGGTGCTTTTTTGGGAGGGGAGTATTAATGCGGTTGTGGACCCCACCTGCTCAGTGGAATTCCAGGAGCCAAAAGGCTCCTATTTTGTGGGTCGCAACACCTCTTTTTAGACATATAGGAGGAGAACGATTAAGGGGAGATCATTGGAGGACTTGTGAGGTGCATTTATGATTGGCTTAGGGCTAGTTTTAAGGGGGAAATTTGCATGGGGGATTTATGTGAGGAAAATTTTTGAGTAGTTTTCTTGGATGTTTTGGGTTCCTAGTTGCTGCTAGGAATTAAGAAAGAGTCGATTCACCTCTTGAACAGTCATAGTTTAAAACTGCGCAATAAGAGGCGTGCCTCTGCGCAAATATATCCCAAAGAGCTTCATTGCTTAAGCAATTTCGGGTCTAGGTGAGGCTTACGCCTCATGGATCCTGAGGTGCGCCTCAGAGGCTTAATTGTGCAATTTTGGGTGAGGCTTATGCCTCATGGAGCCGGGTCCCACACACTTAAGTTCTTAAAAAAAAAGCCTTTCTTCTTTCCGCCTACCCGAATTGAACGGAAGAGCTCTGTAAGCCGTAGTCCGCACGCCCTAGCTTCCCTGAGCCGGCCTTCCCATCGCCTCTCCCGCCAGTGCCGCCTCACTCCGGTGAGCAACTTGAGTTTGACCGCCATATACAACACCTCTACTATGCGTTTTAGGTTTTTTTTTTTAATTCAAGGTTTGATTTTTCAAGTTATAGAAAATTTAGGTTTTAAAATTTTTTTAGATTTTTGGTTTGATTTTGCATTTGTGCATTAGGAAATATGGTTAGGGGAATGGAAAAGTCAAATACGTCATTGCGGAGGGACCCTTCTTGGAAGTACAATATACAGGTTGACGTAGGCGGCAGCGAGAAGACATACATGTATTTGAAATTCAATTTTTGTGATGGGACATGATTGAATTTTATATGTTCTTTCTTATTTGTACTTTGGGAGTTTTGACTTTTGATAGACTTCAAGTTGCGATTTTGTACTTTAAATTATGCTATGAGATGCATATATTGCATCTATTTTATTATTTTCCACTAAGTTCACTTCTCATTTAGATGTTTTTATTGTATCATAGATTCTTACTATTATTTAGCTTCTAGAATACTTAAATTCCCATTTACGCAATTCTTCGTCCGTGAGGCTTATGCCTCGCATCGCCTCGAGGCTTACGCCTCGCATCGCCTCGAGGCTTACGCCTCGCCTCACAGACGAAGAACGCCTCGAGGCTTATTTACGCAATTTTAAACCTTGTGAACAGTGAATCAATTGTATCTTGTATTTCTTTTGATTGGAGGTTATTATTTCAACTTTATTAGTGTTGTTTCTGTATACCATTGTTTTTTTTTTCTTGATTTTGGTGGCTGTTTTTCGCTGTTTGGTGCTGAATTTGTTCTAGTGGCTGTTTTGGGTGCCAATTTGATCTCCAAATCATATCATAATACTACATATCATGAATATGTCTAAATCTATCTTTATTCTTTAGTAAATAATTTTCTCCAACAACAACAACAACAACATCAAGCCTTTGTCCCACTATGTGGGGTCGGCTGCATGAATCCTTTTTCGCTATTGTGTCTGGTTAAAAGTCAAATTCTCATTTAAATCTAATAAAGAAAGATAATTTCTAATATTTTCTAACCAAGTCTTTTTAGTTCTACCTCTACCTTTCTTAACATAAGTCAAATCTAATACCTCAACTTTCGTCATCGGGATGCCTTCGTTTAATGTGACCAAACCATCTAAGGCGACTCTCTAATCTTATCTTCCGCTGGAGTTACTCCAACCTTTTCACGTATATGCTCATTTCGTATCCTATCTCTAAGGGTCAAGCCACTCATCCATCTAAGCATCCTCATCTACGCAACACTAGTAAATAATTTTCTCCATTGTTTTAATTTTCAATAGATATGCCTCAACACTTTAACTCTTGAACTACAGTGAAACTTGGCAAGTATGCCATATAAAGGCAATCAAAATTTTGGCATCTGTAAATTGCGTATGGTAACTTAACTCACTTTTAGTTTCTTCTTTAAGCATCTCCAGTACTAATAAATACTTACAGACTTAACATTGATCCTTGATGTGATTCTATTATGATAAAAAAACTCTTTAACTGCTTCTAAACTTTTTATAATACTATTCTACATATGTTTAATAAAAAACTTATTTTTGGGGCCCATCACTTCTTCTCATTTCCCTCCAACAATTATCATGGTACTTGATCACTTGTTTTGTTAATATCAACAAAAATCATATGAAAATACTTCTGTTCTTTATTTATTTTTATTAATTGCCTTGGTTGAAAATTTGCTTTCATAGTTTGTCTTCCTTGGATAAAAATCAAATTGATATATGACGCATGCTTCATTATTCCCTAATAACTTCATTGCTGACTTACAAGTTTGATTTCTATAATTATCACAATTATATAACTTCTTCATTTTTAAATACTAGAAGAAATGTGTTCTATATTAATCAGCTAATGATATAAATAGATTTTGAGGTCCTGATTGTTGTTGTTTCATTTAATGAAATTTCGAGATTACTGAAATTTTATATAAAAAAGTTGCACGTACTAATTTAACTATAGCTATGCGGTCAGTTTGGCAAGTGGAGTTTGTGCTGTTAATATGACTACGTATGTCTTATTTTGTGTTCTGGGAATGCGAATAGGTATGCAGGCTTCTTCAATCCAAGGAAGCATGCTGGGGTCTACCCGAATGGACCATTCATTTGTAGTTCTTTCGAAACACAAGGCTCAAGGCCATGGAATCCCTCCTCGACCAAAAAGTGTGTTATCTCAGCCTGAGGGAATCCCTTCTGCAAAGGGAATGGAGGAATCATTTGTTGTTTTACCACCTGCTGCAGCTTCTATGTACAGTAGTGGTTCTACATCAGAGGGAGGTGGAGCTCATTTACCAATTCCTGGTGTTAGCAATAGTTCTCCCTTGCAGCCAAATAATTCTGGATTCCACACAAGCATTACCGCACTGAACAGGGCATTTGATATCGCCACCTCCCAAACACAAGTACAAAAACTATTTGTTTCTGTATTTAGTTCTTTAACATTATTTTCAACCTTCTGGTTTGTTTTTTATTTTTATTTTTATTTTTATTTTGTAAGCTTTAATTTCATACCTGATTTTTGAATTGAGCAATGCTTCTTTAGTTTAAAGATGAAATTGTATTCAAATGGAGTTAATTTACTGTTTTCTCCTTGTTTTCATCCTCATTAAGCGGAAAAAGAAACCATAAACTTTTTAGAATTTTTTGTGGACATGTTAGCATTGCTTTTTTGAATCTCTCGTTGATAGATACAAATTTTGGACTGTATGCTTTATCCTTTTTAAATAATTTTTTTTTTACTTGGGCTACCTTTTTTTTGACTTTTTTTTCATGTGCTGTGAGATCTTTAGGTTGATCAGCCTGTCTGTTTGGAATGCATGCGTGTTTTATCGGATAAACTTGACAAAGAGGTTGAAGATATGAATATGGACATTAAAGCGTATGATGCATGCCTCCAGCGTTCTGAGTTGGAATCTTATGACATCCTTAACGATGCTGATTTTCTCAATGAGAAAGTAAAGGTGTGCATTCCATAATTTGCTTTTCTGGTTAGCCAAGTGATTTGCATTCACCTTAAACAAATGTTTCCAGGTAGTAATGATTGGGAGGTTTATTTGAAATTAATCGATGACATTTGGCTTTTCTTCTTAGCTAATTGTTCTGTGTGCACACATAAAAAAACATTTTTTCTGGTAGGAATGAATTGGGAGATTTCCTAAGTTAATCAATATCACTTGTCAATAGCTATCTTTTTAAAGTTGAATAGGATGGATGAGACATCCCCTTTTTCATTTTTAGGACTAATTTAATTGCTCAAAGCTTGAAAATGTGTTTTAAAAAATGGCAAAAATTGTTAAATCCACCATTTGGTTGAATTTAATTATAGTAAACCTTCTAAAACTTCCTCAAATGTAATGAGTTCATTTTCATATAAAAAATAAGTGAAAAGAAATCATCGTTTTGACCAACAATGTTACTTCTAACATTGTTTCAGGAGGAATCATCTAAATTGGCCGATCTAAGAAATTAGCAAGTGTGAAAGTTTTAGCAGAATAAAATATGCAAGCAATTTGGATCTGTTTATATAAGTTTATAATTAATCTTTGTACTAATATGTACATAAGTATGTTACCTTTTGAATCATCGTTTCATAGTATTGCAACATTTATGATGCAAGAGGGGAGGCTTGCAAGTTTGGCACTCACCTAGCATATGCCAAGATAGACTTTTTGATAAGGCATTGATGCTAGGGCTTCAGACTTTCATTATGGGATCTTCTTTTATTGTATTTTATTAGGCTTTGCGAACTGTTGCTTTTAAAAAAAGGGCATGAAGGGGTTTTTCTATGACATATTTCACCCCCATTTTATCTTTCTAATTTTCAGGTATCGGCTCCAAAAAATGCACTTATTGTTTTGGTCAACGTTGCATCTTCTAATGAAAATAAAACTTTATTAGACTATACCACAAAGAATAATAAATTTTTATGTATTTTCTTATTTTATTTCATGTATATGAAATGTAATCTGGTGACTTTCTATTAAATTTCTTGTAAGAATGAAGAAGAAGAGAGACGACTGCAAGCTGCAGTTGAAGATACTGAGCGGCAGTTTGCTGAAGTTAAAGCTCAGAAGAAAGAGTTAGAATCAAAATCAAAGCTCTTTAAAGAACTAGAAGAAAGGTGAGGTTCCTTGCTTATTGTGTTACTGTGGTAAAGGATCGTTGCTTTCCAATTTGTCTATATCGGCTTCTTGGTATAAGAGCACTGCAAAATTTAACAAGAGCGGGTGGGAGCAGCTATGAATTTCCAAGTGAACTAGATTTACCTTACAGCAATAACAACAACATCAAGCCTTTATCCCACCGCGTGGGGTTGGCTACATGAATCCTTTTTCTCCATTGTGTTATATTAAGAGTTAAATTCTCATTTAACTCTAATAAATAAATGTCATTTCTAATATTTCCAACAAAGTCTTTTTAAGTCTACCTCTACCTTTCTTAACATAAGCCAAATCTAATTCATCTATTCTCCTAATTGGGTCATCAGAAGGCCGTCGTTTTATGTGACCACTCCTAAGGCGACTCTCTATAATCTTATCTTTCACTGGAGCCACTCCATTCTTTTCACGTTTATGCTCATTTCGTATCCTGTCTCTAACAGTAAAGCCACTCATCCATTTGAGCATCCTCATCTCTGATTTTTCTTGATCATCATATTTATTGCCGACCATCTTCTAGTTTTAATTCATCCTGGTTATGACGTCTCTTTATGTGCTTAGTCAATGTTATGAGTAATATGTTAGCTGTTTGCTGTAACAAGTGCTACATTATTTCTCGGTTAGGATTCTGTTTGGGTTTATTTATGGAAATATTTCCATTCAAGAATAGAGGAAATCTTTTTAATACTTCCATTGCCGACTCAAGAAATTGGTAGAGGTTATGCTATGAATTGAATGATTGAAAACTCATATTGATATGTTATAATGCAAGCCTTATCATTTTGCTTTTGTGGAGCTATGTTTGTGTGGGTGTGTGTAGGGTTGCAAACAAATTGTGTCGAGCCAAATAGGATGTTGTTCGAGCTCGAGTTCATTTACCAGAAGCCTGTTGGAGCTCGGCTTGAGATCATTCAAGCTTTTACAAGAGTATTCAAGCTTGGGTTGTTTGGATTCAGGCTTGTTCCATGAATTTAGGCTTGTTCCATGAATTTAGGCTTGTTCCAATTTGGTTTGAGTTTGGTTCATTTAATAATTATTGAGTTTTAGACAAGCAACTCGTTTAGAAATGCAAACAAGCTCTTCTCATGCTGAGCTAATAATAGCTTATTCTTTGCTAATCGAGCCAAGCCCAAATTTACAAATGAGTCGAGATAATTGAGCTAAGCTACAATTTGCGAAAGAGCTTGTCATGAGCTTATTGACTTGAGCCATGCAAAAATGAAGTGTTTGTCACTTCGAATCAGGATGGAGCTAGGCCCTGCATTTATTTCTTTTTGAAATAAAATATAAAATACCTCTCAATTGTTTTGAATGTCCGAGGCACTTCAAAATTTGGAGCAAGCTTTTTTCTTTCTTTCTATTTAAATAATACTAACCTTTACCACAACAAGATGCGACACTATATTTTTGGTGGTATAACTGCATCTTTAGAAGTTAAGGCCCAAACAACAACAACAACAACAACATCAAGCCTTTATCCCACTACGTGAGGTCGGCTACATGAATCCTTTTTCTCCATAGTGTCCTATTAAAAGTCAAATTCTTGTTTAAATCTAATAAAGAAAGGTCATTCCTAATATTTTCTAACCAAGACTTTTTAGGTCTACCCCTATTCCATAACTCAAGTTTACCTTCAACTCCCTCTCTAGTCTTGTCAACAAGAAGAATATCATCAGCAAAAAGCATACACCAAGGTACATCCTCTTGCAAATGTCTAGTGAGAACATCCATGACTAAAGCAAAAAGATATGGGCTTAAGGCTGATCCTTGATGTAACCCAACCGAAATAGGGAGAAGTTAAGGCCCAAACAATTTCATAAATTTTTTTTTGGAAATATTTATGGGTAGAATTTCTTTAGTAGAAATTTTATTATGAGCTAACTAATATTTTTATTAGTATCAAAATTATCTTGCAATATACACAGGCTCATGTACTATATATTTGTCTATTTAGTTAATAATATTTAGACTTTTATATATTTTTAAATAAATAAAGTAATTTTAATTTAAATAAGTTTTAATTATATTTTTTAGTTGCAATTTTATATTGGGTTATAAGTCAATTATATATATGTTAATTTAGTGTTAAATGTGTTATATGCATATAATGGAATTATTTCATATATCAAAATATTTATACTATGTATATATCTATATATATTTATACAATCGAGCTTCATATTGAGCCTTAACAGCAAGTATTTTATTGAGACTTAATTGAGCTTTCTATTGAGCTGGTCATGAGTTACTTTACAAGCTTGTTCATTATCATGAGTTGACATAAATTATGACGATTCTTCTTAAGACTATCAAAATGACGATTAGACTATCTTGGGTCTTGATCTTAAGGGCGTGTTTAAATTTTAAGCGAGTATTTTTTGAATATTGTGTTCCAGTAATATTTATCTTCAAATAAGTCGTTATCTTTATAATTTGCTTAATATTATGCCATTCTTGTGAATTATTTATAAATTTTTAAGTACTTTATTTTTTTTTAAGGCTTACTTCTCGCTCCACCTCGAGGCTTACGCCTCGCCTTGTTTAGACAAAATGTCTCGATTTTTTATATCACCTTTTAAACATTGCTATCACTATCAATTAATATGTTGGCGTTTTCTTGGTTAATGGGGTTGGTTAATAGAAAAGAAGAGGATTAAATTGGTCGGCTAACGCATTTATGCTAATTTCAGGCGTCGAATCTTTATTTTCATTGTTATTAGTGGAAGAGAGGGTCATCGATAAAATCTTGGTTGTCTGTGCCATGTAAAAAATAGAATTAATTAGGTCCTCAATGTTGTGGATCAAATTTAACATCACAATTAAAACAAAGATATTTTTCATGCCTAAATTGAATTTCATCCGGTGAGAGCTTGTAGATTAGAAAATTTGGAGGCTTAAGATTGTTAAGGGGTGGTGTCAAAGAAGGAATGGAAGGTTGGCCAAAAGGTTGTGGAGGGTTAGGAATCAGATTCTTGTGGGTGGAAGTGAAAAAGGGTGAGTTGGCGCCAATTGGATGATGAAGTAGAGAATAAGTCTTGGATTTTAAATTCTCGACGTCGAGCTAATTCCCTTGCATCCAACAGAGAAGTAGGTTTCGCAAGTAAGAGTTTTCGACGTAGTTTTTGTTTAAATCCGGAAATGAAGTGACTAATGAGTGTGGATTCAGGTAAATTAGGGACTTGAAAGCAAGATATTTGAAGGAATTTTGCTATTCAAGAATTGAATTTTGTTAGGTTAGCTTGAAAATATTTTTATGTAAATCTTCATTAGTAGAAATACTAAAACATTGTTGCATAGATAACATAAAATCGGACCAAAAAAGTAATTTACCTTTTATTCATAACCATTGATACTAAGTAGCCATAAGACCTTCAAGATGGAAAGAAGTAATTCTAACACAATGACACAAGATTGTTATGAAAATTAAAGTATTCATTTGCTTTAAAGATTCATGTTTCAACATTGGATCCATTAAAGCAAGGAAGTTCAATTTTTATTGATTTAGGAAAAGAAAAACCCGCAGGAGAAAGTGGCGGTTGTTGAGAAGGAATTCGGCCGGTGGAATCAAGAATGCTGGCGAAAGATGTTGGTTCTTGATGGACGGAAGGATGTGGATGGTTGGTGCACAAGCTGTCAAACTGTTTGTCGACGGAGTCCATGAAAGCTTGGAATTGTTGTAGGGATATGGGCCAATGAAATCGAATTGAACATCAGTTTGTTAAAGAGATTTTTGAATTTTTGGAAATTACAATTTTTGATGGGATTGCATTGAACGAAAGCTTCAACCAAATCTGCATTCTTGATGTTGAATGTAATCGACATATTTGTCTTTGCCAATTATTTTCCTGCTGAACCCCTTTGTTTTGATTTGCAGTTTGTTTAGATTTGAGGGAGACCGATTCGATCTGATCAAGATGGGGTTCTTGATTCCAAGAACCTGCACCTGTAGAAAAACAGGAAAAAGACTAGTAGAAGGCTTTTTTTAGGAGGAGAAAAATAGTTGCAATTTAAAGAAAACAATGGTAACGGAGAACCTTATGGTTTCTTGTAATGAAAAGTGGTTTGAAGTTTCTATAGTTGCTGCCATAGACAGTGCTAAATGCTAGACGGGCGACGTCATAAGAGGGTTTGACTGCAAATGCTGGTACCTCGTTGGCTTGGATTGCAGGATGAATTGGTGAGAAAGGTAGAAAGAACCAAAAGCCCGGATGTTAGCTTGAGTTCAAACCTTAACGAGAACACCAATTTAATAAGCTTCTTGGCAAGTCAAGAATTATAGTAAGTTCAACTCCAAAGAGAAGAAGAAGAAGGAAGAAACATAAGTTGTTCATTCCGTAACCTTTCATTACAGAATTTGGGGTATTTGAACTATTTTGCTGGCCTAGTTTTACAGGAGTGGACTGGTTAGTTTTAATTTACAACTGTATGAATAAAAAGAAACAATTATTTAAAATAAAAATTGGGCTTTCTGGCTAGACCCACACGGACCAAGAAAGTTGAACCGGTGCAGATTTTAGGCTTTATTGGCTGAAGCTGGGCGGACCAATTTCTGAAGGATGGGCAGAGCTATTGTGTTGCTGCAGTGGAGGTACTTTTTGTGCTGTTTGGGAATGATTTTGATTTCTTCTTCTTTTTTGATAGACGTTGATATTTGTATTGATGTTTGTAGATTGTTCTACATGATTTCTAGACCAAGTTTCACAATATTTTTGTACTATGCTAGAATCCAATAAAATCTGTTGCCACTTAACACTATTCAAACTTGTTTGTTTAACGAGTGTTTATGAAAGAGTTCAAGCTTATTCAATTAGTTAATCGGGTGAACATGAACAAGTTCTTATCAAACCGAGCCATGAGTAGCCTGTGCTTGTTAAATGCTCGGTTCATTTGCAGTTCTATGAGTGTGCATTTTTTTTTTTTGTGTAAGGATCATGCAATGAGGAGTCACTGCTTAGTTTCCCAGAGGCTTACAATGGATGATTCCACAAACTATGTTTTATTTAGTCTACTTTTCCTGTAAGAAATATCCCTCTGCCATGCTGACTCTACTTTCCTCTATTAGGTATTGGCATGAGTACAATAACTTCCAGTTCCAGTTGGCGTCACATCAGGTAAATTCCATTGATATTATCATTTAATAATTTGTGATGTACTTTTTGGTAGAACTGCAATTCAATTGTCTTTCTAACTATCATGATTTTCTTTTCTTGATAGTTTTATCCCAAATTCACTAGACAGGATACAATTTCATGCAACTCTCCAAGTCCCCGAACTCTCCTTATTATCATTTAATTGAGTTTATTCGTCTGGTTGAAGTTAATTAAAGTGAGAGAAAAAACAACTTGAATATTGAAAACTTGTGAGCAGTAATTCGGCAATTGTTCATTAGCTTTAGTTTTTTGCAATAGAAAGCATTTTCTTAGTGCAGTTTCTGTTCTACTTCTGTTCATAACGAATGTCTTAATTAGTTTCTTGCCGATGCCATTGTTTTGCTAGTGATCCTTCGGGTATGAAGAATGCTGTGGCGGGCTAGACCCTGCAGCTGCTTCAAATGCACCCCAATACATTCAAGCTAATGAACCGCTTTTCATGGATATGATAAACTAAATGCAACTGCCTTTACTTCATAAGACTTTGTGGTAGGTAAAAAGAAGTGCTTTCCATAGAATGCAACTCACAAAAATGCGCCACCAATTTCTAAAATTATACCCAAATACCTATCGATCGTACATGCAAGTTTATTTTTGATAGTGCAGGCTCTAAGTCTCAATTACCTTTGCATGAGACAATATAGGGTTGTTTGTTCGAATAGAGCTATTTTCAGTGATATGAAAGGCAATCCTAGATATTGTATTGTTATGTAGTTTATCTTTCGCTTTCTTAATTTTCATATTTCTTTGTGCAATTTCAGATCTAAGTATTCATTTTTTTAAATGGCAGGAGGAGGGCGATGCAATTTTGGCTAAGATAGAAGTTTTTCAAGCACACCTGGAGTTGCTGAAGCGGACCAATGTGTTGACTGATGCCTTCCCTATATGGCATGATGGGGAATTTGGCACCATCAACAACTTTCGACTTGGTCGTCTCCCTATGACACCGGTATTTTAGCTTAAAAATAAGCAAACCTTTTGGTTTACTTGTTTTGTGTGCCCATTGTTGCATAATGGTTCCTAGGGGGTGTAAAGGAGTGGAGTCGGTTGGAACTCGATTCTTTAACGAGCTTGTGAGTCGAGCTTATCGAGTCACGAGCTCGAGTTTGAGTTTGACAAAACTCGGCTTGTTGGCTTTCGACCCGCCTTGTGTTTTTTAAAATAAAATTTAAAATATATAAAAAAACTAAAAACTAGATATAATTATCTATCGTCATTTCTTGCATTAAAAAAAGAGTTAATGGATGTCCCATTTGCTATCATTAAATGCATTCTTTTATTTAAAAAAAAAATTTGAAAGTGGTATAGTTGCTGCTGTTGTAAAAGTTGCAATTTCTTCTATCCTAAAACTGTTTTTTTTTTTGTCATAAAAGCTATACAACAACTTTAAGTTTCTTTTTTTGGGATGAAAAAATGGCTACACTTCTTCCCCATCGATTATGAGCTCCATCGCACGACTTTCTCGGTCCGTTTATCCCTAACTTCTTCTCCAGTGAGCCCTCGCTCAATGCCTCTCCGGCGGGCTTCTCTAGTGTCGACGAGCTTCTCTAACGAACTCGAGTTAACGAGTCAAGCTTGGGCTTGCGTTTATTTTAATGAGTTGGGCCCAAGCTCAATAAACAAACTCAACTCGAGCTCGAGCTTGAGTTCGAGCCCACTGTTGATTGGACAAACTTAGCTCAAATTAGATGTGACTTAAGGTTGCTCAACTTATTTACACCCTTAATACTTCCTGTGAACCTCCTTTTAAAACCTTAACATTGAAGTTCTTTTCGGCATGCTCTTTTACTTGAGCTTATTAAATAGCGCTTACTAGTCTAAAATATATTTTTTATCCATACATTGTTGTCCTATCTTCACTCCACAAAAGATTGTTCTTCAAGCACATTGTTTCATGTGTTTCATTCTGATCATGTGATTTGGTTGAAATAAAGTAATACTGCTTGGTCCATGTTTGCTAGATAATAGAGTGTTTCAAAATTTTTCATGGATGTATTGCCACAGCTAACTTTAGAGTTATTAGTGCTTTAATTTGTTTTTAGGTTCATTGCTTATGCCTATCCATTAAATTTGAATTCATCCTTCCTGTCAAGGTTTTCTTTCATTATCCTTTCAAACCCCAACCCAAAAAGAATTTACGAAAGATGTTTCTGTGTTTTTGCATGGCATACCATGCTTGCTTGATGTGTTGTTTGATAACTATGTATTTATTGTGGATAATGTTGTCTGACCAGGTTGAGTGGGATGAAATCAATGCTGCTTGGGGTCAGGCATGCCTATTACTGCACACAATGGCTCAGCATTTTCGGTCAAAATTTCAGTATCCTGGAATTCTGCTAAGCTTTGTACCTGATTTTTTTTTATTTTTATGATTAATTTTTTTATTCTATTTTAAAAATTTGCATAAATTCCCCACAGTAGGAGTATATATGATACTGTTATGGATTACATCTTTAATTAGATACGTAATCAAAATTATTCCAATGGGTAGTTATCCTCGAATAGTTGACGGCAACAACAACACTTATGAACTGTAAGTTTTTTTACCTTTTTGGCAAAGCCTTCGTAAAGCCAATTGTTGAAATTATACTTTTTATTTGGTCAACACGTCGTTTAGGAAGGAACAACACGACATCTATTATTAACCTGAAAAGTATTATTCTGTTTTTTTGCCAGGTTTGGTCCTGTAAATTTGTTTTGGAGCACTCGCTACGATAAAGCGATGACACTGTTCTTAACATGCCTCAAAGACTTTGCAGATTTTGCCAATGCAATGGATCGAGAGAAAAATGTGCCTCCGGATAAGTGCTTTAAACTTCCTTACAAGTGAGTATTCCTCCATTCTTCATTATTTATTAATTTGGCGCTAGTTTTTTTAGCTTTAGAAATATTATAACTTAGGACAAATGAACTCAGTCCTAGATTTGTCTGCTGAGATTTCCGGGGTTGAAGTCCCTTTCTAGGTTTTTCTAATTGCATTATTTTGAACAATACGAGAATGCTTATAAAGTTTATCTCAAATAAGCATGTTCTAGAAATCAATTCCTCCAATGCAAATTTATGATTTTTGTGAGGGAAATTGAATTGAATTGTTTTGTTTTGTTTATCTTAATATGTTACTGTTGAATTATCAGCAGGTTCTGTAGCAAAATTTGAAACGGGTAAGACCCTCCCAAGGCTGATCCCTCTTCCCCCTTAACTAGTTAACATAGATGAACCATGTTTTAGCTTGATATTCTTTGAGTTGAGAATGTTTACATTGTCTTGTC
Organism: Dendrobium catenatum; assembly: GCF_001605985.2. Lineage (NCBI taxonomy): Eukaryota > Viridiplantae > Streptophyta > Magnoliopsida > Asparagales > Orchidaceae > Dendrobium > Dendrobium catenatum. The sequence goes on along the minus strand of NW_021319798.1, from coordinate 235,027 downwards.
TGACTATTTTTTGTTTTAACCTAGCATATATTCTGATGCGGTTTACCTAGTTCCTATGCTAGGAACTCAAAAGCCTGATATCCAATTTTAAGAATCAAAATCATTTGCACTTGTATTGAGAGCCATGAGACAATGCACAATCTGCATAAACTCTTTCGATTTCCTGTAATTGCCTCCAAATTGGACTAGACTTTGTCATTAAATATATTTAAAGTAATTATATGATTTGAGGCTGAGCAAAGCGTCTAAGAATAATACTTTATTTATTGGAGTCCATAAAAACCACAAAAAAATGAAACTGTTTCTTTTGTCAGCAAGTGATGAGGACATCGATCCAAAGTCCAAACATGTGCATCACCGATCGATGGCCATGATTCAGAGCTTATTTTTCTAATTGTTTGTGCATTTTATTTTTTATGTTTTCCTATTGTACCCTTATGTTGAGTGGTATCACATCAGCAAGAGTCAAGGATCTGTGAATGAGCTTGAGAGGGATAATAAGAAACCAAAAGTCTGAATGTCTGTCAGCCATATCATCAGGGGCAATGATGTAGCATGGGTAAAAAAAGAAGGATAGGATGTTTTTCATCATTTGATGGTGTGCCATTATAGTGGGGTTGCTAGTGATTTTGTGGAGGGAGGCATGCTACTGATATGGCTAAGAGTTAGGGCCGGATCACAGTTTTGTTCAGTTCGGGCAAATTGGAGTATGGGAGAGGTGAGATGGTGAGTGCCACATGCCATTAAAGTAACTCTAGGAATGGTCAAGGTCAATTTTGGGATTTGAATGTGCCCCATGACTAGGGCTGTAACGAGTTGAGCTTGAGTGAACTCGGCTTGCGTTTGTGTTCGGTTCATTTCATTTTTTTTGTTCGAATTCTACTTACATCAACTATGTTCCAAAAGTTATATTTGTGTTCTATTTATTTTAGGCTCATCAAGCTTGTTCGGCTTGTTTTTGTTTTGAATTTAGCTTGAATGACATTAAATTTTAACTTTTCAACCAGCACTTTTTAAAAAAGCAATCATACATAAACCCATATATATGATAAACTTTATAAATTATCATGTTAAAGAAATATAACAATTAACAAAAATACATAATGAAATTCAAATTTATAATCATAATAACAAATTGCAAGTCAAATTTAGTATTGCAAAGACATGGTCTAAATTAATTTATTCATTTGATTGGTTACATTACAAATTTACAAGATCTCCGAGTGCTCTTAGTTTGTTTGGTTGCCTAATGAGCCCTTTTCAAGCTCCTTATTTTCCGAACCCTTAGATCTATATCTCAAATTCTTTCTAAATCGTTCCTATCTTCCTGCAAGAATGAATACCATGATCATTTCCTTATTAGGCTAATTAGAGTAATAATTAGCCAGTATAGTGAAATAAGTTTCCAAATTATTAAAAAAAAAAAAACTTGAGGTGGCCGATTAAGCATAAGAAATAATACTAATGAACCTCATAACTCAATAGTCTACCTTTCAAAGGATCATACTTCCCATTTGTGCATATAATTAATTGAAGAATTGAATTCTGAAATTAAAGTATGAATTTCTAACTCCTCTATAGGGTTGTACTAGCCATGCCTATTGCCTTACCAACTATACAAGAATTAAAATTAAAAAATTATGTACCTTTATACATATGATTATAACTAACTACATGATAATCAACATAAAAAATCCTTATAGCCTCTCAACATGATCTAAAACCAACTAGTTAAAACTTAAAATACTCTATTCCAAAAATTTAAGCAACTAAAACAAACTGGCAAAGCATTCCTACTATGCACCAAATAATAAGCCACCTAATCCACTTAATCAAAGCACTCAAATCTCGGTAGGGAGATCAGGCTCAGATTAAAAATCATCAAACCCAAACAGAACAAAAATTAATGACTGAAGTTTAAAATTCCCGCAGCAAACTCCGTATAAATACAAAAATAACAATGAAAGAGTAAGGACTCTTCATAAACCATAACTCGATATCAATAGCCCAAAAACCTCACATTATGATTTTTCTCAATTAACTGTTGTTTAAAAATTGAAGGACAATAATCAAATATAGAATGACCAAGAATAATAATACATCTTAAAAACTTAAATTAATGGAGATTATCAATGGAGTTTTAGCTTTTTTTTTAAAAAAAAACTTTTTTCTAATCCAATTTGCTGGATAAACTAAATCATTAATCATTTTAGCATATAAACAGTTCTTATTATCATTAACCACTCTACCCTCAATACTAAAAGTAGACTTTGATGTACTTTTAGTCATATGAATTGAAAAAATATCTTAGGGTATTTTAGACAAATAGTGGTTCTTAATGGTAATCAATTTTCACCATTAAAAAATATCAAAGTGGTCAATGTTGCACACAAATAAAGCTTCTTCAAGATAAACCTTTTAGGCATGCTTGGATGATTGCATTGACCCAAATGAGACAACATAATCCTTGAACACTACCAAACAATAAAATTAAGACAAAAACTAGAGTTGGCGGCTGTTGAAGAGCATTCTTCGTGTGATCCATCCATTACAAAACCCAGGCAAAATCATTAATATACAATGCATATATTTCCCAAAAAAACATCTTGAACTATTTAATCATTAGAATCCAGCTAAAAAATATGAATATATCTTTGGAAATGTGAAAATAATGAACTTAATTTTCAAATAAGGATCTAACACAACTACAAACATTAATAGATTGCACATCCCCTAATATTTATCCAGTTTTTATTACATAACACGATCCATATTCTCTTTAAAATGAAAGAAGCCATTTATATAATGTAGAAGGAAAAATTATCAATGTCGATATTGACAATTTTATTTAGGAGATGGTGATCAACATACTTCGACGTACTTTTAGATGTAAGTCTCGCAAGAGACCGACACAACACAAGTATTGTGGAAATCCATCTTTGATGTAGACAGGGGGGGGGGGTCAAATCAAACCCAAAAAATTTTGGTTTTGACTTCCCTTGAGCTTGCTAGCTCATTAATTTTTGAGCTAAGATTTAGCTCATTATGATCTGATTTTTAGTTCATTTATTGAACTAAGAGTTAGCTCATTATGAGCTATGTTTTTTAGATCATTTATTAATTTATTAGTAGCTAATTATTTTGTCTCTTCTTCTTCCCCTTGTCTATTCATTTTCCGTGGATGGTTCTTGGGTTCCCGTGTCTTGTCTCCTTGGTTCCCACGGTTGCCTCCTTGGTTTCCTGCGGCTGGCTCTTGGATTTCAGTGCCTTGGCTCCTTGGTGTCCACGGTTGGCTGTTTCCGTGCCTTGGCTCCTTGGTTTCCACGGTTGGCTGCTGGTTTTTCGTGCTGGGTGGTTTTCCCGTTCCTTGGTGCTTCGTTTCCTGGAATGGCTGTTAGCTTTTCATATTCTCTATTTAAATAAGCTTTTAAATTAATGAGGGGCTGTTTGTATTCCCCTCTCATGCCTATATATAGAGTTGTTTTGGGATTTTTTAAGAATGTTATTTGATTGATTTTTGGAAATGTAAACCTGCGGGTTTCTTCTTGGAAAAGCTTGCGAGCTTGTTCCATTCTCCCTCTCAACTCCTCTAGGAAAGACTTGCGAGTTCTTTCCACCCTTCTTCTTGGCTTCTAACCTCTTTCGTCTCTCCGCAAGTGACCACCCCACCTGTATCCTTCTTCTTTTGGAAAGCAAGTTTAGGGTGTCATGTTTGAGTCAAGTTTGTAAGAGTCATTGTTTGTAAGTCCTTTTATAATATTAAAGTTGTGTTTTATTTTGTTAGTTATATTTTGTCAAGTTTTGAGTATTTTATGTCTTTCTATCATCCTAGAAAGAGTTTGTTTGTTGTGATAAAAAATTTGGGTCCCTCTCCCAAATTTTGGATCCCCCAAATTTTTGATTGTATTAATCTTCAACTTTCTTGCATGGGGTATATGTATCTTGAATCAACTGACTTTATTACCATCAACCATACCCCTACTCTTTGGGTTCAACTTTTTGAATCCTCACTTTACAGTCAATCCTATCAAAATGTTGCATGAGGTGTTAAACCTATTTTTGTAATCTCATTGAAATAAATCATGTCCATGTTATCTTACGTCTGCCCTTTTTTTTTTTGAATCATTTGATGCTAATTCCATCTACTTGTTTAATGGATTCATTTTGTATAATTTGCACCTAAGTTTATTTTTTATTATTTATCTTCAATAGATACTACTCCTATCTCTCTACTACAATCATATCATTATTTATCATTCCTAATTTTACTACAAACACACATTAACATTCTCTTTTTTTCAACATTGAACTTAGCTATCAATGATTTTTTTTTCTTTCTGCCCGGTACCTATCTTTTCATACAACTTAGCCAACCTAATTGCAAGTCTATAAAATCTAACTTTGAGATTCCATGATATCCCAATAACGTGAAACACTTTTGAGTCATTTTTCTTTTTTAATCACCAACATTAACTTTAGATGTCATGATTAGGGTTTAGGTTATTATGGAGGTCAACCTTAGTCTAAAGGTTTTCATTTGAGTAGATCGAAAATTGAATATATGAAGTATAATTTAAGTAGTAAAAGATCTAGTGGGGGGATTTTGACTTTGGGCGATCAAGTGGTTAATAAGAGTACACATTTTAGATATCTTGGGTCTATTGTTTAGAGTGATGGTGAAATGGATGGGGATATTATTAGTAGAATTTAAGTTGGATTGTTGAAGTGACGAAATGCATCGGGCTTGTTGTTTACTTGTGTGATAGAAAAGTCCCCCTCAAACTTAAGGGAAAATTCTATAAGATGGTGGTGAGACTTGCAATGATTTATGATGCAAAATGTTGGCCATTAAAAGAGAAGCATAATATTAAGTTAAGAGTTGTAGAGGTGAGGATGCTCAGGTCAATGAGTGGCTTTGCTCTTAGAGACATGATATAAAATGAGCATAGACGTGAAAAGGTTAGAATAGCTCCAGTGGAAGATAAGATTAGAGAGAGCCGCCTTAGATGGTTTGGTCAAATAAAACGGTGACCGTCCGATGATCCGGTTAGGAGAGTAGATGCATTAAATTTGGCTTATGTTAAAAAAGTTATAGGTAGACATAAAAAGACTGCTAAAAATATTAGAAATGACATTTCTTTATTAGATTTAAATAAAAATTTGACTCTTAACATGACACAATGGAAAAATAAGATTCATGTAGCCGACCCCACATGTGAGATAAAGGCTTGATTTGACTCTTAACTTTAGATGTAATGTCCTTTTATATCACAATTCTTCTGTATAATAGTTCAATATGCTTAAATATATCACAACTTAGTATTATTTTATCTTCTAATACTATTAGTTGATTAAAATCACATTCGATAAAATTGCATATCATTTAATAGTTCTTTGTTTTAAATCATCTATGTTCTAAAATTGCATCACTTACATCTGCAAATATCTGTTTTAGTAAAATCATCATCTGCTAAAAGAATGCATCAAATCATCTTATTTTGAATATTATTGTAAATATCTCCATAATCAATACAAATAGATATTGATTCTGATCTTTGATATAATTCAAAGAAAATTGATAACTCCAATAGTTCAGCTATGTGATTTCCTTTTTGTTACGAAATGCAATCTTTATGTTGGTTTTTGAAAGCGTTCCCTGGCCTCGCATCCTTATGTATAGTGTAGAGGGCATCTAGCGGGCACTACAAACTATCATCTAGGACACACCTCCAGAAACCAGGGGTTTTACACTGACCTTAAACAATCAAGTAGAGGAAACTCTAGTTGTTCTCTCTTTTGCTTGCTTTGGTTTTAGCCTGTCCAACGCCACACAAGTCTCTCCTCTTTTGCGCAGGAAATTATTATGTGCGGAGTCCGAACGTAGAGGATCTTCCAGATTACTGCGTATCCTATGCGTAATCTCTGCCTACGCTCTGCGTATTTTTATATACGCAGTAAGCAGCAAATAATTAGTTGTGAGGATTTGCTGCTTATTTGCTGCATATCTATAAATACGCCGAGTGTAAGCAGAGCGTAAACAGAGAGTATGCAGTGCGTCCAATAATCCGGAAGATCCTCTACATTCGGACTCCACAGAATAATTTTCCCTTTTGCACGTTCATGCATACCAATTTGTACTTGACATACGAGCTGCATCATGAGGAAGAGAGGCCATCCTAAATATGACTTATTTATATTTTATTTTTGAATTTATTTCAATATTTCTCATTGTCTCTCTCTCTCTCCCCCTCTCCACTGTGATAGTGATGCTACCAGGTGCTCTTTGGTACATGCCTTCATTACAAAAATTCTTTTGTTTTTGTGTATACAGGATTGAGAACGACAAAGTGGAGACTTACACCATAACACAGAGCTTCAACAAGCAGGAGAACTGGACGAAGGCTCTTCGATACATGCTTTGCAATCTCAAATGGGTCCTTTACTGGTTTGTTGGGAACACCTACTTCGAACCTTTATCAACTTCATCTCATCATTCTGAAGCTCCTGTGGTTAGGCCTCCTCACTCCAAACAATCTCGCACCAGAACCTGATGCTTGCTTTACAAGACGCTCTTATTCTTCTCACTGCTACGTAAATAGACCACAACAAAACATTCGAGAAAAGGATCAAAATGATCCATTGACTCTTTACGAAGGATCATAATGATTCTTAATTTTATTAAAGTATCATTTTGATCCCTCTACTCTTTATAAAGCCGCCCAAATATATATAGTTCATAGCATTGGTCTCAAGGTGATATTGTTATATGTTTTTTTTATTTATTTACAAGCAACTAAAGGAACTCCTGTCTTTTGTTCTAGTTGTACATATGTGAATAAAATTTTTCTTTGTGAAATGGTTTTATTATACTCTTTTCAAATAGATTTGTAGATTGGTTTGATTATTCCTATGGAGAGAGCTGTCAACATTGGACCCGACCCGAACCCGACCCAAAAATTTTGGGTTGACCCGAACCCGAAGTGGGTATGGTTCGGGTCCTGAAAATTGACCCATTTGCAAAACCGGGTTGGGTTCGGGTTGACCCGGGAACCCGAGAATGACCCGGAAATCCAGCTGACCTGCTAGCCGCTGCACCGCGCCCGCCTGCCACTGTCTCACTGTTGAATTCAAACCAAACAAAATCAACTTAAATTTATGGAATTATTACTTGAGAACTGTGTTGTGAACTTCTTCATTAACATTTATATTAGTCTTGTTTTATTAATATATACCAAAGGAAGCTAATATTGAGAATTACACTTTCAATTGCCTGGGAATGATAAATCATTTCATAACGTAGTTATATTTGCCGGGGAATAAAAATTATATGGGGTTGGTTATATAATTTTTTTATTGTATTATTAAGAGTTAAATTTTCATTTAAATTTATTAAAAATATTAAATAAGTCTTTTTAAGTCCATATCTATCTTTTTTAAGATCTACTCTCCTAATAGGGGAAAAGTTAAAAAAAATGTCCGGACAAAAAATCGGAAATCCGGACAAAGAATTGAGTGATACCAAGTGCTTAGTATCGAACACCCAAGTGACATGGCGTTTTGTTATTGGTCTCTGGACATATTCGGTGTCCGGACACAATAATTACTTCCTAATAGGATCAGTAGAAGTTGTCATTTTATATGATAAAAAAAATGACTCTTTATGATCTTATCTGTCATTAAAATTATTTCAACCTTTTTCATATATATATATTGTTTCGCATTCTGTCTTCGTCTCTAAGTGTAAAAGCTACTAATTTGTGATAAATAAAACTCATTATAATTTAAATTCAATTTAAAGTCGATTAAATAATTTTGAAATTTATTTTGATTAAAAAATCATGATTCATTTTTTTTCTCTATTTTTTATGTGCTAGATGAAATTTGTATTGTATATAAAACACCCTTCATAAATCCCTAAACCCTGACACCTCTCTCGTCCATGTCTGCCTTGTCATCCTCAATCCTATCGCCTTTTTCGTCGCTAATCCTATCGATAACAATTGAACAATTAATTAGAGTCTGGACGTAGAGCTATCACATAAAACATGGAAGGATAACAGTGGTGAGATTTGATGAGAAATCTTAAGGAGAAGGTATTAACAATATTAATTAGTGTGTTATATATATAAATAATGAAGTTTAGATGTGAGATGTGTAAATTAAAAAGTTTTGAGTGCTATTTATGTAAATATACCTCCCTCCAATTAGGGGTGTAAGTGAGCCGAGCTAGCTCGAGCTCAACTCCTTTATGAGCTCACGAGTCGAGCTAGTTTAGCAAACGAGCTCAAATTCGAGCTTGATGAGGCTCGGCTCGTGAGCTCGTGAGCCGGCTCGAATAAATTTTAAGCTTTTTTAAAATTAAGTAATTACTATTTTATTAAATTTAAATCTTTGAAAAATAAAGGGATGTAGTTAGTTAAAAAAAATTAAACTGCAGCTGCTGTGCGCCAAAAAAAATTTAAGCTACAGCTACAATGCAACAGTTTTCAATTTTTATTAAATATAAATATGCAACAATTTCGAAGAAGTTGCTGTAAGTCAGTAATTACTCGGGCAAATTTTAAAGAGCATCATTATTAATGATTAAATTAGGCAAATTTTATCTTATATTTTTAATATTTAATTAAATTTTAATTAATTTAAATTTTTAGTAACATTTTAATAATATTTTAAATATTTAATAAAATTAATAAAAGATATTAAATTTTTTTAACATGATGAATTTTATAAATGAGTTTTTAATCGGGCTTGTGAATTAAGCTGCCGGCTTTGTCTAATTAACAACTTAGAATTGGATTAATTACCTAAATTCTTAAATTTAGATAGTCTCTAAATTTTAGTGAATTGAATTTTAAAGTTTAGGGTCAATTTTTACTTGAACCTTTAGAACATAACTCATACACAAGTTAGAATTAGGTTTTGATTTTTTTTGTTGTTTTTGTATATTAGTGAAAGGTATGGAATGCAACTATTTTTTCCCTAATAAAGCAGCTGATTTTCCTAATTAAATCTCCAAAGCTATTGATATGTTTACCTTTGTGGAACAATTTTGAAACCTAGGAAGACCTTGATTGCTTTAATTTTGGTGGGTTTCAAACAAATATTGTGGTGAACTTGTGTTTCAAATTTTACTAGATTTATAGGTCATTTAGTCTATCAATTAGTGAACCCTAGATTGATGTACATAATTGACCTAGAAACTTAAAAAAACCATAATAAATACATATTAAATAAAAAAATAAACCCTAGATTTGAAAACTAGTTTTTAATCGTCGCTGGCTTGTGATTGAACAACAACCCAACTTCCTTTTTGCAAGGAGATCATCTTAAGATTGGCTTTCTCATGTATAGCAATATTTAATGAAAAGGTTATCTCAATTATAGTCATCAATTTGCTCTCCTTCCTATCCTATAGAATTCAAAAAAACATGGTGATTATATCATTATATGGCCATATTCCTAGGATAGAAATATACAACTTCTCTTGGGAACGTACTTAAAATGATCATACAAGTGAACAGGAATTGAGTTTTTGAAGAAAGCTCAAACTCAAATTAATTTTTAAAAGGATCATAATAATAAATAAATTTAAAAAGGATCATAATAAGATGTATGATCCTTTTAAAAATTTATTTATTATTATGATCCTTCTACTAATACATTTTTAAATCATGATCCTTTTAAAAAATGATCCTAATTACTCTAGTTGAAGTACGTTCCCAAGAGAAGTTGTTAGAGTTAATTGTTTTATACAAGTGAAAATAGAAAAAAAATGAATCAACTTTTTTTTATTCACAAGAAAAAGCAAAGTTTCGCCACTGCGAGTGCGGACGAGGACCTCAAATCGGATGTCTGCACTGTCGTTGGTCAAAAAACCGGGTGGAAAACTACGAATGCAGGGCGGGAAACCAAATCGAACAGCTCGACAGTTCGTTTATGTGTTGTGAGTTGAGTTCGAGCTCAACTCGAGTTTGAGTTTAAGCTCAGCATTTGACAAGCAAGTCGAGCTCGAACACTTCTGACTCGAGCTCGACTGGACTCGTTTACACTTCTACTCCCAACCACAACAAAAAATAATAAAAATAAAAAAAAGTAAATTTGATTGTGTCGTGGCTTAATCTCAGTTGCTCAAACGAAACGCACGGTAACGATAACGTCTGTAGCGAATTAGAGTCCCAAGCATTTAAATTGCAGGCCGAGAAGCTTTCGTCTTCTCCAATCCCTCTCGGAAAGCTGTTGCTGCGGGTGATCGGAGAAGGTATGTATGTTCGGGAAGAATCTTTGATCTCTATTGCTTGGCCTGGAATTTACATTATTTATTTTTCGTGTTTATCTATTCTGTCGGTTTTTTTTTCCATCATTGCGATCTTGTCATCCCTTTTCGAATTAGGATCGAGGGTTTCGTTTGAAGATTAACCTCTAAGATTGCATATCGAGAAACCATGAAACTAGAATTTGATGTTAGGTGCGGCTAGGTTATGGTTTCTGTTGGATCCCATGTACTCTGTGGAAACATATCAAGATCGCATGATGCGTTCGATCAGTGACCTCCTGGTGATGACCAAGTTTGATGATAGGTTTCTGGGTAATATCTTGGAAAATGGATGGCGATATCGGGAGAACGGCAGAAAAATGAGGACAAGGTGGATATCGAAGATGTATCGCGACTTCGAGTCTGGCGCGTTGTCACGGCAGATCCATAGAATGAAACCAGCGTGCGATCTTCCGGTATCAATTTTTCAGAGACAGAGCGCGATCTTTTGTGCTGAGCCCTTCGCAAAAACTGCAAATTCGCGTTTCTAGCCTAGAATCTGGCCAAGGCCATGATATTGCGGCGAAATTGGTAGTTAAAACTGGTGTCGATCTTTTAAACGCTCTTCCTAAATTAAAACTGGTGTCGATCTTTTAAACGCTCTTCATAAGTCTTGAACAAAGATGAGTATCTGAAGGAAACTTGCAACAAGAGCATCAATGATAGAATCCTAGGTACCAAATCGAGCAATTCTAGCTTGCTTAAGCTCCCAATAAAAGAAAAGGCAAACAAGATACAAGAAGAGGAATTTATTTGCCATTTTTCATGTCTCATCTGCCCCAAATGGCAGTATTTATAGTCCTACAAAGAATTAAGTTAAGTTTGTTAGAGAACCTGACTTATATCAATCACCAGCCGAAAATTCGGAGCAATTTTTAGATTGAAAGTGGGTAACCTTATAGAATTTTTCAAGCAAGAATCCCAAGTTGGGTGATTAGTATTTGTGATGAGTAACTGAGCTCCTTTGGCAAACATCCTAGATGAACAAGAGACTTCATGAGTCATTAGGTGAGTTCAGTAGCTAAATATTGAGGGCCTTATTAGGGCTTTTTTTTAGGTGATTCAATTAGATTTGGCAATGAGCGACTCAACTATTAGGCATAACAAAGGTGAAGTTCAGTTAAATTCTAATGAATAGGTTGGCTATTTATTTCAGGATTCAAGTCTCTAAGCTAAAATAGGATTTTAATAATTATTATTTATGATTAAATTAAAACATTTTATATGTCCCATGCTCATAATCAATATAAATAGTGTTTCGATTAGGATAACATCTCAACTAAACATTAGTAATTCCTAAGCTAATTAAACAATGATTTGTGTTTAGTCAAATTAAATAAAATTATATTAGTTTAAATAATATCAGTTTTCTTAAATATCTTTCAAATTAATTAACATTAATTATCTGAATTAATTTTAAAAAAATATGTATATAACAAATTAATTGAAACCCTTGTTTTCCCCCTCGACCCTATTTGAGTATATCTAAAACCCTCTAAGAAAAAGCAATAAAGAGGCGGCAATAAGACATCTTATTTTCGGTGAAAAAGGAATTTAGTCAAAATTGACTAAATTTATTTTTCATCAAAAATGAATTAGATTACTTTACATTGAAAAAATAATACTTTGCACTACATTCCTTTTTTTTTCCCAACAAAACATCAAGTTTTCAAAACCCGTACAAAAAAAAAAAAACTTAACACCTAATTTACTTCAAACCAAGCAACGTTTAGTAAATTTGGGATTTACTATGAAATGTGGGAGAAATGGGATTTAAGAGTTTGGAGGATTTAAGAGAATAAGACCAAAATGCCCCCTTAACTTTTTATGAAAGGCAAAAATAATCTTCAACTACATTAAAGGACTTTTTTGGTCCCTTAACTCTTTAAAGAGGAATCAAAATAGTCCCATCATTGAATTATTTTGATTCTTTTCTAAAGACTTGAGGGATCAAAATAGTTTTAATATAGTTGCAGACCATTTTGGTTCTTCATAAAAAGTCAGTGGATCATTTTGGTCCTTTTCTCTTGGATTTAACATGGACTTTGACACTGTTTAGCATGATTTACACTAAACCCTATGTAAATTGGGGATAGATCGGCTACCGAACAACCCCTAAGCAACTTGAAGTATGAAGAATTTTAGGCCCTAGGAAATTCAAGTCGTTTCACAATCAATGGTTTATTGAACTTAGTTTAGATTTTACAATGATTTGAATAATCTAACCCAAGCGTATGAGGAGTACAATTCCTTAAACTTTTTTTTTCCTTTCAATTTTTAGATAAAATCAGCAGTCTTCTTACATTTGAGATATTTTAAGAGGACTTATGTGGTTTCTAGTAGATTGAAACCATATTTTAGTGCACATTTTCTTGCTTTTAGATTAAAAAAGATGTTTTGAAAAGTGGTGGGTTTTTTTTTTATTTTCTTAGTTTCTTTCAATTACGCACCTATGTGGTTGAATAAATTAGAGAATGATGAGAATTTTTTTATATGGAAAATCTAAGGAGAAAAAAATTATGTGGGCGTTGCCTTGTTGAACAGCTTTAATTAGTAATAAAATGATTACAATGGATTATCATCTGAAAAATTCGATAATACATCAATATAATGACGAATTATAAGCTGTCAATGTCATTGTTGTCAATTTTAGACTTTTAGTTTGGATAGTGATTGACAGGCATGAAGATAATTGTGGCTCAAGACTTGCAGAAGACCGCTTCAATGGAAGTTTTATCGGTGGTGATTTTTGCTCCAGACCTCCAGTCATGTGGGTTGTGGCCACAACATGAGTAGAGGCAAGCATCAGTTGCAGCACAAATGAAAATGTTGGCATAGATCTTACCTGTGATTGTTGTGATGCAAGCAAAGGTTGCAGCACATTTTTGGATGCGATGATGATTGCTCTTAGGAATTCTTTGAGGAGTCATGTGGTCTTGAGAATTTGTAAAATCTCCCCAAATGGACTGATTGAGCAGTTATTTATAGTTTATATGTAGGCCATCCAAATTTTGATTCGAAATATTTCTCTTAGTTATCCATAGTTTAACGATATAGACTGAATTTCGTACACTAGTTGAATTTATACAATCATAACGAGGCTCATTGAATTTTCCTGAATATTTGTTGGATACACTCAGTGTTCCGGAACTTCTTTACTCCTAACATGACTCATCAAATTTTGTAAGCTCATTAAATTCTACAAATTTTTTGAAAATTAGTTATAGAATGCATCTGCTCATTATATTATTTGTTCTTCAGAAGGAAAGACTCTCTGTCCCTACCCTCCAAAGAAAATTATTAATCTTTGGGTCTTTATTATGGATTGGTTTTTGAATGATCCGTCTAGTTGTAGGAGAATGTCTTAGGAAAACATTTGAATATTGTAGCTATTTAATATGCTTTAGAAAGTTGGTTTGATAAATTTCATCGTTGATTCAAATTCATTGAATTTTTATAGTCTAGCTGAGGAACAGTGGAAGTCATTTTTTTATGACTTGGTTGTGCAAATTGGCAGCTTCGTCAAACTGTAGAAAGACGAAGCTTTTGGGCCAATGAATTTCCTTCTTTGGAGAACTATTTATGGAAAGTTGATTCAATAAGAATGTGGTTTCTTCTAAGTTTTGGCGGATGGTTGAATTATGATGAATTTTTCAATTGAGAGCTTGCTGAAGTTTTGCCAAAAAATTGGAGCTGCAATGTAAATTTTCGCTATCAAAAGGACGAGTTGAGTGTGCATCTCTTTTAAGATCAAAGAATTTCGTGTGAGAATGGCTTTTTTTTTCAGTTTAAGTTGGATAGTTAACTGCGCTGTGATAATGATTCAGGAGCTTGCTATAAAATTTTCTAATCTGTAATTGAGCATTATCAACTCGAGTCGATAATGTTTTTCTGAAATAATAATAGCATTAATGAATAACATTGAAGAACTATATTTCATGGAATGCTGGAGGCATTAAGAAATAAGACGTAACTGAATGAGGAATAGAATTTAAACCAGTTGTGGGTGGTACACATGCTTTTGGTTACTAAGCTTTCGTATTATTTATTCCCTTATGGCATAGGATTCAAATTTTTAAGTTATCATTTATGACCTTTAACATTTTTCATATGCTTTCGAATACGAAGTTTAATTAAAACGAAGATTTTGTAGCTAGAATAATATGTAATGTTTGGCATTTGGGCACAACTAGTTACAATCTTTCTATATAGTACTATGAAAGTGGCATGGGTGATGGAACTTTTGTTCTGAAAATTCCCGTGGATTTTTGTAATATTACAGCCAACCATATATATATATGTATATTATATTTTTATAGTGATGATTTTGGCTCTTTGATGGGTAGACAATGGGTACTATTGTGAAAGTTGATGAGTTTTCTTCCTCTAAAATTACTGTGGTTATATATATTTGGGTTCGTAGATGCAGTTGTCCTGCTTGAAGAAAAATATGATAGGTTATAAGCTTTTCTCCATTAAGAAGTTTCTCAATTTTCGTGAATTCTTGTATTATATGAAATCAAAATTTTCTTCCATAATTAACTAATTACAGATTGCTCACGCAATTGATAACATAAGAAAAGTTGCTGCTTTGTTTGAAAGAAATTATGCCCATTGAATAAAGGTTAATGTCCTAGCAATTTTAAGCTTTTTGCTACTACTAACTATTCCGAATATGAGTTTTTTGAATATTTTAATTTTGTAATCACTTAGAAGAATTCTTCATTGATCTTTTAGCAATTTGCACTGCCCTTCTACACGAAAACTTAATAAAGTTGTAAAAAATATCTTTAACAATATCTACATGAAGTTAAACCACATTACAAGCCATACTTTCAAATATGATGACACAGATTAATATTTATGACTTCCCTGCAAACAAATTTTTTTTTATTTATTTACTTTATGCGCTGGGGTAAATAGTTCTTAAATTCGCTCAAACTCGACTTGTTTACACTCCTACTTCCATTCACGATCTTCTTTGCTATTTACATTTCAGAATAAAATAAAATGGCATCGAGTGGGGCAGTGTTGCCAAGAGGCGGTGCAGCAGCAGCTGCAAGTTTGCGGCGGAGGAGGTCTGGTGGTGGCAATGCTGCTGGGAGCAGCAATGGTGGCAATGGAGCTAGCAGAATGCTCCAGTTTTACTCAGATGATACTGCAGGGAGAAAGATGTCTCCCCATACCGTTCTTATCATGAGCATTGGATTCATCGCTGTCGTTGCTGTTCTTCATGTCTTTGGCAAGCTCTACCTGGTCAGTCCTTGACTATTTCAAATAGATAGGATATATTCTACCGTTAAGCAGTTTAATTTTGTTAGCCAAATACCGACATTTGAATGGGAATATACTTTCCGTCGACAAATTTGATTAACATTACCAAAGAAAATTTTCATTTTCTAATGTAAGGGGAAGAAAATCATGTTTCTGTAGCTGGTTTAAAGAAGCTGAGTGAGGTAAGAAATGTTTGTGGATTTAGATTTCGTTTGGAACAGCTTGCTATTTTTAAAGCAGTTTTTTAGTAAAAAAAATGTGAGTACTTATTTCGTCTCATCTAGTTTATATTAGAGATTATGAGAATAGTAAAGGTATGAAGATAGTAAATAGATGATGCCGTAAAGAATGATGGTCGGATAATAGTGGTCGGATAATGCCATTTGAATGATAAGAAATGAACTTTGATAGCTAGGCTGCGATGGTCACATGATGATGGTTTATATCCTAGATTTTGACTATGATTGCCAGATAGATGATTTTTTAGACAAGGTATATATCCTAGATTTTAAAGGCAATTTGAATTCAAATGAATTCATTCATTACTCGAGAACCATCGAGTGTACCTTTAATTACAAAAGAGCCAATCGTTGAAAAAAAAAAAAACCGTCTATTTAGTGAGAGAATATAAAGAAAGCATATTATTGTTGATAAGGGAAAAGACATGCATGGGAGAAGATGAAGAAAGAATTACATCATAGATATTTACTAGAAGACTTCTACTTAACACCTTATGAGGCTGAGCCCTAAAATACATTAGGATCCTTGATTAGCATCTTGTGCCCCAACTAATTGGCTAAACCCACTTGGTTGCAAACCCAATCGATCCGCAATTGGTCAATTTACTATATGTTAGCTTGATGATAAGCCCAATCAGACTCCTAATTAGAGGTGTAAATGAGCCGAGATGACTCATGAATCGAGCTCATGAGTCGGCTCAAACTCAACTCGATAACGAGCTCGCGAGCTGAACTTATTGAGCATATATATATAAAAGGTGTTGTCATACCCTCAAGACAAATAAGATTCAATCTTCATAATTCCTCTAGCATGCTTTCTTTCAAGCCATCCTATCCAAAGAAAAAGGTGCAGCACCTTTCTTCTTCTTCTTCTCTGACACGGATCACATGCCTTAGCAATAGCAATCTCGCGAGCCAGCCTTTATTTTCACAAGCTGGGCTCGAGCGCTACCTTTGAGCTTGACTCGACCTCACAAATTGGCCGACGAGCCGAGCTCGAGTTAGGCATAACTCTCAAATTAACCTTTGACTTAGGTGACTAAGTCAACTTAGTCCAACCTAAACCCAACATAGTCAACTCTAGCTCTACCCTAATTGCATTTGTTAGCCTTTTAATAAGAGTTTATTGCTGACCCTAAATCTTTAACATTTCCTAACATTAAGCTATTAATCTTTCGAAGTGTTTTTTTTTTTTGTTGTTGTTATATTAAATAAGTGAAGCCATTAATACTTGTTGCGACTTGGTTAGTGTGCTTCTAATTGGATTGCTAAGGGATCGAGTTATCTATCGATAAATTTTATCTCAAAAAGCTGCTGTTAGATTGGAATTTAGAAGGCAATGTAGTCTTTTTTATAGTAGACTCTCAACATCCTTCATAACCAAAAAAAAAAAAAAAAAAAAATAAAAATTTTTTTTACATTCAGGATGTGCATTTGATCTATTTAATCAGTTTGATTTAAGGTTTAGTAAAATCAATTGGTTTAAGTTATAAAATTTACAAAATAACATTGAAGCATTTTTCATGTATAAGGTTTAGTATAATTAATCATACACAAATAAAAGAAAAGAATGCATGGGACATTAGAATATTTATGTGAAAATTTGAGAAAGGGAAAATTTTATTGGGCTTGATCTAATTGAAATAATCCACAATGTATTTGAACTTACATGAATCCGTTCTTCTCATCAACTAGACAAGATAGGATTACAAAAATGTGAATACTTATTTCATCTCATGTAGTTTATATTAGAGATTATGAGAATAGTAAAGGTATGTAGATAGTAAATAGATGATGCTGTAAAGAATGATGGTCGGATAATAGTGGTCGGATAAGGAATGAACTTTGATAGCTAGGCTGTGATGGTCGCATGATGACGGTTTATTTCCTAGATTTTGACTATGATAGCTAGATAGATGATTTTTTAGACTAGGTATATATCCTAGATTTTAAAGGCAATTTGAATTCAAATGAATTCATTCATTACTCGAGAACCATCGAGTGTACCTTTAATTACAAAAGAGCCAATCGTTTGAAAAAAAAACCTTTCTATTTAGTGAGAGAATATAAAGAAAGCAGATTATTGTAGATAATGGAAAAGACATGCATGGGAGAAGATGAAGAAAGAATTACAACATAGATATTTACATTCTCATTTTCATCTAACTTCATATTTTTTCAATAAAAGGGGTTTTTGATGGAAGAATTGGACAGCTCATGTTGAAATATGATATTTGGAAAAAGAGGAGCACAATATTGTAAGGTTTTTGGGTGATTTTTGGCCTACAATTGCTAATGTGATTGAAACTACCAACATAAGAAGCGTTGTGGGGGTACACTTGAGATGACTCTTCTTGTATGATTGAGCTTTGAGAGACCATTTGCAACACCTCCAACAACTCTTTGAATCATTGAGCCAACAAAAGATTTGAAGATATTTATTTCTTGGTAATCGATACTAACTTGTTTTAATATATGATTTCTTGAGCAATATTGATCTTTTTTTATTTGGGAAAGGTTAGCTTCAGACCTATCTCAAACCTTCTAAATTTGATTCAAGACTAGAAGACCTATTACTTAACACCTTATGAGGCTGACCCGTAGAACACATTAGGATCCTTGATTAGCATCTTATGACCCTACTAATCCACTTAGTCATAAGACCAATTGATCCACAATAGGTCAATTAACTATATGTCAGCTTGCTGATAAGCCCAATCAGACTTGTAATTAGGGGTGTAAATGAGCCAAGCTGGCTTATGAACCGGCTCAAACTCGACTCGATAACGAGTTCGCGAGCCGAGCTTATCGAACCTTGAGCTCTAGTTACGAGGCTCGACTCATGAGCTTGGGAGCTGGCTAGTATTAGTTATTAGAAACTTAAAAATAATAATAATAATCTTTAACTGTTTGCCCCCAAAAAAGTATATAGGTTTTTTTTTGGAAATTAAAAAAAGTATATAGTAACAAAAGCTGTCTTTTCTCAGAAAAGAAGTACATAAAGTTGTAGCCTTTTCTTAAAAATATATATATGTATATATATAAAAGGTGTTGTCATACCCTTAAGACAAATAAGATTCAGTCTTCATAATTCAAATAGCATGCTTTCTTTCAAGTCATCCTATCCAAAGAAAAAGCTGCAGCACCTTTCTTCTTCTCCTCCGGCACGGATCACATGCCTTACTGCAGCAATAGCAACCTCATGAGCCAGCCTTTATTTTCGCAAGCTAGGCTCGAGCACTCCCTTTGAGCTCTACTGGAGCTCGCAAATTGCCGACGAGCTCGAGTTATGCTTAACTTGAGCTCAGTTCGACTCATTTATACCCCTACTCCTAACCCTTGACTTTGGTGACTTAGCCAACTTAGTCCAACCTAAACCCAACATAGTCAACTCTAGCTCTACCCTAATTGCATTTGTGTTAGCCCTTTAATAAGAGTTTATTGCTGACACATCTTTAACATTTCTTAGCATTAAGCCATTAATCTTTCGAAGTTTTTTTTTTTTTTTTTTTTGGTTATATTAAAAAAGTGAAGCCATTAATGCCTGTTGCGACTTGGTTAGTGTGCTTCCAACTGGATTGCTAAGGGATCGAGTTATCTATCGAGAAATTTTATCCCAAAAAGCTGCTGTTAGATTGGAATTTAGAAGGCAATGTAGTCTTTTTGTTATAGTGGACTCTCAACATCCTTCATAACCAAAAAAAAAAAAAATCTAATCAAGGGATCTCTTAATAGAATTTCAAAAGAAATCATTGCAGATTTGTTGTGAATTTAAAACATTTTTGAATTTATTATAAGTTCATTAGATTTATTTTTTACTAAAAGCTTACTGGTAAGAACAATGATCATTAATATTGCAGTGGGCTGTTGATGAAATGAACTTATCATAATATATGTATATTCATTATTATATTTTCTTATCCAATTATTAAGGGTTGTTTGGTTGTATGCAAAAGGAGTATAAAGTATTTCAAATGCAGGTTTTAAGAATATTAGTGTTTTGTTTGAAGTAAAATAAATGCAGTGTCAAATTTTAATATATTTGAAATTCATCGTTTAGTTCATTTTTTATGTATTTGAAATTCCTTATTTTGGGTGAGTTCTAAATACACCATAAATTTGTTGCAATTGTTGGTGCCCTGATCGCACGCCACAAGCCGCCAGTCTTCGGCCCTCAGCTTGACCAACCACCACCGTCGGGTCGACCACCGACCGCTACTTTTTTTGTATTTACATTGAATTCTTTTTTTTTTCAAATTAAATAAATAAAAATAATCTCATATATTCTTTTTAAACTCATCTAAACAATTTCAAAATATTTATTTTACACTCAATTCTTTATACTACATTCTTTTATAGGCAACGAAATACGCCTTTAATCAAAAGATGAAATGCTGTTTTAGTGGGCAACAAATAGTGGGCAACAAATCAAATGACCTAATGTGGATTTCTATTTTACCTTCAATTTGTTAGGTTTTGAAATTTACCCCTAAAATTTTTTAAATGACAATTTTCTTAGATTCAGAATTAACAATCAAACTCATTTCAATTTGACATTTTAGATTAGAATCTTCACCATTCTAATTATTATTTTGACCCCAATAGTTGATTTTGCAAATCTCTCTAATAATTTCTTTTAAATGCCACGTGCATGTCATATTAAACACGCTTTAGTGGCTTCATAACATTTTATTAGGTCCTCTGACCGGACGTAGCTCTACGCTCGGTCATCGATCGGTCATCACTAAGTTATTCGATTTTTGCTCAGTATTTGCTCGGTATTGCTTGGCAATAACGTGAAATACCGCTCTATGAAAACTCGATATTTTTTGGTATTGCTCGGTATTTTATCTTCACATAATGATATTTCTCGTTATTGTTGGTATTGCTCGGTATTTGATGAGTATTTCTCGTTTTGTGCCTGCTACGTGGCGTGATCTCAGCGTCGGCCGAACGTAGCTCTATGTACGTTCACTGGATCAAATAAAAGTTCCCCCTATAAACATATTTGTAAAGTATTTTTTTTTTTTTATGTTGTCTTTATATATAATTCACGTCTATTTGTATAGTATGCCCAAAAAATAAATGTACCAAACTTGAAGAACATTCTATATTCCAACAGAAATTGATGTTACTAACCATTGAATCTATTATTCACAATAATTAAAGATCTAATACCCAAAATTTTATATTTATTTCTGTACCTATAAAAAATTTCTTTGTTTTACTAATTTAATATTATATAATTAAATAGTAAAATTTGGATATTATATATTTAAATACATGTGTGAAAGTTCTCCTTATAACTGCACATAAATATATGTGCCATTTACCTTTATTCCACCAATATTATGTCTCTTATCTTTTAATATTTTTATTTATTAGTGATATCAAAATTTCATCTACAAATAATATATATCAACATCATATTTAAGCTTCATTTTGAAAAAAATTATTTTAAAAAATAATAAGAAAATTGTTCAACCGAAGCCTTAGATGGCTTTTGAAAATATTTATGCAATCATTTCAATGCTCTTCTTAAATATAATTCTATTATAATTTCTTTAAAAATTAATTTTCAAATTCAAATCATTGTTCCATCCACTTCTTTAACACTTTTTCCCACTCACAAAAAAAAAAAAAAAAAAAAAAAAAAAAAAAAAAAAAAAAAAAAAAAAAACATAAGAAGAAAGAAAAACATAAGTAAAAAAAAGGGATATAAATGAGTAACATCAATTTTTATAATGATAAGTAACATTGTTTTGATAAATGTATGGAAGATAGAATGCATGCCCTTATTTGTTACATTGGTTCTACTAAAGATGGTGATCAAAAGCCGCTTACCAAATCGTTGCATATTCAGTTTGCATTCAGGCTATCTGAAAATTTTCTCCTCACATGGCGATCAGTCGGCTTCTCTCCTATCTGCAAATGCATCAATCAGCATCTAACTTCAATACAAAATTTAAAATTTGTATGCTATAAAGTTATTTTAAAAAGCAGTAAGAAAGCTGTCTCAAACGAGATATTATTTTGTGCGTAGAACGCCATTGGTAGACCAACCAGAATACGCCATGTCACCCCTTCGCTCGGTACCGCGGTTCGGTACTGCTGACGTAACGTATTCTGATTGATATCCGGATGACGTTCTGCGCCCGACCTCCGCACAGAATAATTTCTCACTAGTTAGAGACCAAAAAATTGTCCAAATTCATTGCCCAACTATATAAACCGTGAAATTAAATAATATATGAATTACTTAGATATAAAATTTTCAACATTTTATCATTCTCCATGTGGCAAACAGCGGAAAAATAAAGGTGATCACAGTACCTTTACCCCATCTGGCAAATCATTCAGTGTTGTGCTCAGCTCCCTCAATACAAATGATGGCAATGCAAAAGAGGCCTTGTGCATCTGTCAAGGTAATTAAAAAAACAAAAACACAGAGACTCCTCCATCAGAAACAAGCATGGGACATAAACTTCCTCATGAACAACCCAGATCTTAAGAGGCATAAACAACAGTGCAAGATTAAACATAGAAGGCTTTTTATATGTCGAAAGACTTAACTACACTCTGAACTATTAAGTATTAACTACAAATTAAGATTTAGATTTCATAATTTAGCTACCTCTGAGTTATAGAATCTGAGTTCGCTTTGGAGCTTTACTGCTGCTTCCTGCTTCTCAATTGGGTTTACTGGATTCAAGAAGTCAACATGTGGACCATCCGTTGAGCACAACAAGAATCCAATGACACCGCTGCATTAAAAACAAGGTAACGTGATGAATAAAATGCATATAATTAACACAAACACTCAATAATGTGCGACAAAAAAATTAATATTTGGTGGATATTTGCATGATCAAACAGGAAATCATAAATTCTTGACTATCCTAAATCATCATTTTCCTTAAAGGAACACCTCGCTACCTTACTGTCAAAAATGAAATTCCCTCTATGACAACATTACCCGTTATAAGGGTAACATTAAATACAATCATAAGCATTTCCTAGCAGAACTTGAACGCATCCTCGGTGATACTGATGGAGAAAAATTCAAATCTAATGAAATGCAAAGAGCTTAGGAGGAAATAGAAACTGCAAAAGTCTACCTAAGCCCAGCTTGAAGTAGGCTTTCCCAGTCAAATCAGGAGCATCAAGAACCTGGAGCTAAATTATACAAATGATAAGATGAAAAAAAAAAATTCTCCATTGAGGATTGCTTGACATTCTCAATCTCATAAACGATAATTTTCAATTAAATTAACATCAAATAGGTAAACCAAAGGTACATTAACTAAAGAATAAAAAATACCTGGGATATGTAGGAACACTTGTCCAAGCATAATGCACAGAGCCCTTGAATACTTCGCGACAAATGGAAAGCATATCTTGAATAAGATGTGTATGAAGCCACATACTTTCTGCTTGATTGCAGAGGACGCCACCAGGCCTCAAAGCCTTTGCAATTGTTTGAAAAAATGGCTTTTCAACAAGCTCCTGAGCAGGCCCTACAAATATGTCGAGCAAAATAATTATCAAATTAACGGCTTTGTAAAATATTAGTCATATTCAAACTCATCATATTTACCCAAAAAAAAAAAACAAACTCATCATTAAATTCAGAATTCTTAATGGGATAAGGATTTAGTATATGTGTAAGCTGATTTTCATCTTTTATTTAATAAGAGGAGCCCAAAATATATTCAAGGAGAGAGTAAGTTATGGGACATTAGTGGGGATACATTAATTGAATCCACACTAATGTTATATTTATTCTTATTTTATTTGATTATTTTAAAGAGAATATTAATATTTATTTTTTGGCATTATATAGGCAATCTTTAGATTGGCAAAATATGTAACAACTAGAAATGATTAATGAAGGTAAATGTTGGAATGTTGTCAAGAAATGACAATTGACATCAGAAAACATTATCAATAATATTTGCTTTCCTTTTATTAAGCATACACATATATATTATACTTCATAGGGAAAATGCAAAAGAAATACTAGAAATTACATATTTTATATTAACAATTATGAATATACCATGCCTATGGCATGTTATATCCTACTTTTTAGAGTTATGCTATGTTCTTGTGTCTGTGTCCATGCTTCCTAGCCATGAACAGAAGCCCATCTTGATGAGGACATCAGATTTCGCCACGTGTACCATCGTCGGAGACGCAAATCGACCGCTACAATCCAGAGCCTTTATTTCTGATTTATTTTGAATGTTATTTATTCTCACATTTTATTTTCCTAGTTTGCCCCTGTGGGTACTGAGCCACTTGTGTAGCCCTGAGGGCATTTGTGTCTTCTAGCTTTGCATTATCTTGGCCTATTTAAAGGAGGTCTCATGCATTGTAATGGGATGATGAATTGTTAATGAAAATTTTGATGCTACTTGTTTGATCTCTTAGTGAGTTCATGAGAGGAGAGACCTTTAATGGATGAAAGCAGTACCCATCAACCTTTGGAGGAATCCAAGGTTCGCGGATCCGATCTTCTTTTCTTTTTCTTCTTTCCCCTCTCTCCCCATTTCATCTCCTAGCCACCTACCCACAGGCCTCCTACACCCCGTCCCCTTCCCCTCACAAAACCGAGCCCAGCTTCACTGGCCCGCCGCCCCAAACCGTCGACCACTCGTCCAGCCGCCGGTCAGTCCTCCCCTCTCCCCCTCTACTTGTTCCACCAGCCAGCCCACCCACCATAGTCCTCCAAATTCGAATTTTGAAATTCAAATTCTGTCATAAATACTTTCCTAAATTATCTCTATGTGATTTAGGAGGGAATCCTTGTTGGCAATCAATTTATTTTGAATTTCAAAACTCCTTCCTAAGAGAGTTAAGTCCCATTAGGAAGTTTCTTATTATTTGAATCAAATATGAAATTAAATTCAGATTTGATTAAAATTACATTAACTTCCCTGAGGCCCACATATTAATCACAAAACCCCTCTCTCTCCTCTCTACATGGCCGGACCCCCTCTCCCTCATAATTTCTCTCTCCAATTTCATCAATAGCCCCTCATTAAACCTCCCTAATTACCTCCTACGACGAAACGGTGGAAAGATACGTCAAACGAATTATCTACTGCCTCGCCAAGATGATCGAACTCCAACAACCCCGAACACCGTGGGTTCTCATCGGACGACCACCCGCGCCTCCAACTCCAGCTCCTTCCCCGACGACTAGTCCCCTCGACATCACTTGTTTATTAGTGGTATCCTTAAGTTTGTGTGCAATCCTCTTCCGCTAAGCCGAGCGACATCAAGAGTGCATGTGAGGGACTCCGAGGTGAATGATTTAGATCTTAAAACGTGGATTTTTGTTAAGAGCCATTTGCCTTATTATTTATTTGTTGAAATGATTTTGTTAGTCTCGTGTCGCTTTTAATTGTAATCAATTGACATTACGTACTTCTTCCGTGGAAATTTTCTTACGATCTATCTTGGAACGCATTCGTTTTTAATTAGCTACGCAAAGTTCACAAGTTATTAATTTCCTATAAGCAATTCTTGCATCGTTTCACATCACATCTTCTCAAAACACCCTACCATAATTCACGAAAATCAAATAGGGATGCAAGTAAACGTGTAAAGAACCCAAACAACAGCAAAAAGAATACCGCAAAATAATGTGAAAAGCAATAGAGCAGCAATCAATAAGAACAAACCCGCAAAGATGCTGCAGTCCCGCATCACATAGTCAATTCAAATTTGGTCCAACAATTCATCTCGTAACTTCAGAGATTGAGATTGGAACTTTTTAACATTTCTAGCCTAACCATAGTAACGTGCATAACATATTTTTGAAATAAATTACAGCAACAGGTCTGGTCAGTGAAAAATTCACTTTAAGTCGAGCGCTATCCTTTTCCATGAATATGGAAAATAACTAGATTCTTCTTCAGAACTATCCTTAAAGCTCTGTCATTATGGTAAAAAAATTTAATAATCATGAAGATGTTGTTGACAAATAGGCAAAACCAATACAAATAAAGAGAACGAAAGACCATAAAACAAAAAAGATCAATACACAAAACATGATAATTTTATATAGATTCACTAAATTGATGGCTACGTTGGATTGCCGCTGTAACATATTTCACTATTGATGGAGGAGAATTACAACCCTAGTTTCTAAGACACATGGCATATGCTATTGCCCTTCTATTTTTTTAATATCCTAAAGATAAAATAACTTGTGGAAAGCTAAATCACGGCTAGTTTGCATTAAACATAAAATGCAATAGGTGCTTGCCACCATACAAAAATGACTCAATTTTTCAAAGCTACCTATTTACCAAACAATGAACAATCCTCCATCTTTTCTATCCATCCTGCTCGCATAATATTCTTTGAAAAGCATATTAAAGAGACTTATCTCAGCCTCCAATTCGCAGAAGTTGTTTCCAGAACAAGTAACCAAATGAAAATGGGAATAGGAAAAGCGATTCATTAATACCTATAGGGTCAGAAGAATCTACAATTACTACATCATACATCCCTTCACATGCATTTCTCAGAAAATCAACAGCTGCAAGGTAGAAACTTTAATATATCAGTATCTGATATCTGAAACAAAAATGAATTTGAAATCAAGAGGATTTAAACAAGTAAGATCAATCTTAGAATCCAACTTCTTCAGCATACCATCACCAACGTGAAGATGAACACGAGGGTCCTCAAAACCAATGGAAAGTGCAGGGAAAAATTCCTTGCAAACCTATGAGAAGGTAACATATCATCCATACAAAAGCAACAATATTAAGGAATAAAAAGGTAAATACATATATTAATGCAGTTACAGTGATGACAAGCTCATCTATTTCACATATATCAATGTGCTCCACGGATCGATGCCTACAAATTTCCCGCAGAACACCACCATCACCACCTCCTATGACCAATACCTGTGAACAGCAGCTCCATTACAATCAACTCATAAATTTCATGATACTAAGACAAAGGTAATTGAGTGTGTAATTCGGCGATCGTTAATGGAGACTATCATCACTAAGAACATAACATTAATTATTTATACTGTTATCGCCCGTGAAAAAAGGAAGCACTCTATCTTGCCAACCAAAAAGAAGATGGTTGGAAAGAGATTAATTCAAGAACATCTACAAACCAAGTTATATATAAAGATGACAAGCATAACCTAGTTTACGAAAATATCTGATTTCCAATTAACCATAGAAAAGAACTGATGCACTATCATAAGATGATACATAAAAATAAGACCCCTGTCCTGGATCATCACAATCTTGTCAATGAAGGATGATACAAACCACTTTCAATCGTATATTATGGCAGTTAACACAACATTATTCTAATATGGCCTCCATTAATCAAATCTAACTTCTGAATTAAGGATTCCAAAGGTTTCCAAAAAGATTGACACGTTTTATAAATAAATATTGATTTGACACAAATCCATCTTCAGCCAAGCCCAATTCTGAATTCATGATAAAATGGCAATAACAATGTGTGGAAGATGGATAGAGCTGACATGAATTAGCCAAATTGAACTTAATTGACTCAATTGAGTCAAAGTGAGTTGAATTTGCTCAATTGAGTAAAGTCGAATCTGACACAAATGAGTAAATTTTGATTTTAGCGAACAAATCAACTTAATTTAATTGAATCTACTGATTCAGTTCACCTGAAGACCAATTTGAGTCAAATTGAACCTTATCAATCCAAATTGACCTAATTTAGCTTGGTTGAGCTAGCTCACACTCAATTGAGCATTTAAATGTCGATTCATTCGCATTAGGAGGTAGAGCCGCACGTACAAGGGAGACTAAGAGTAATAGCCAAGCAAGTTGTGCTTCTTATTCCTTTTCCACAATTTTTTGCTTGTCCCGGAGGTTTGCAAGCTGCAAAGGGCAAGGAAAGTCACATCCAAGCCGTTTCCTTGCAACGACATGATGGGGAAAAATTGACTTTTTCTTCCCATTTTTGATTGTATCTGCAGGGATTAAAGAAGAAACAATCAAGGAAGTTTTTTTTGGCTCTTAGGTTGGAGTCATGAAAAAAGGGGGCATTCCATTGGGAGAATAGATGAGAGGTTTTTGTTATGGCTCTCGGGTTGGGGTCACGCAAGAGAAGGGTGGCGCGATCAACTAATTTGGGCAAATTAGAACAAGAGGAACTTCTTTTTCCTCATTTGGCAATTTAGCTTCATTTTCATATAGCTAGAAGTGTAGAAAGGGCCACTGAAATCTCTTTTTTTCCCTTAATCATCAACTCCATCAAGTTGGTAATTGTGTCAAAATCAATGCGCTTGTTCAATTCAACACAGGTTGTATTTGATTCCTACTCAATGTAGATAATAACAAAATCAATCTAAATTAAAAATTAAAAAAAAATGAACCCTCTATTTGCTAGAGTCTTCAATTTTCCTTCTTTTTTTAAATCATTAAATGCATCTATTTGATTCTACAAAATATATATGAAATGCTCTTTAGATGTTCAAGAGTCCAAGATTCAAAGTTCATATTGCTTGGAGATCAATTACATCCAATTACAAAATTTTTAAGAAATAGGTTAATTAATCAAATGAAAAATTACCTTGATTTAGAAAAGCTCATAATTGAAGTGCAAAATCCTTAGTTTAAACAAAATTAACCTAACTTGATCTCATAATAAAAATGAGGAAGGAAAATTCTATTTTTTTAACTAATTAGAAAATATCCTGTCAACTTCTGAAATAAAGTAAAATCACTTCCTACGTGTTTTTGATAATCATTAGATTGTGCCAAGTTTATCTCATTTGATTTTCCAAGTCATAGATGGGCCATCATATCTTTAATGAATCCAAAACATTTAAAAGAAATAGAAGCGTACTTTCATGGATATTGTCTGAAGCTTCCTAAAGCTCTGAAAAATTCATCTCATGAATCTTAGAGCTTTCATGGAGTTAGTCTTACGGTTACTTTGACTCAAGCTTAAGTAAATTCAACTCTAGTCTCATCCTATCTATGTTCCTCTTGTTTGATGCCTTCTTGGACTCACATAACGGTTTTCACATCAACTCTAAAGTGCTCAAGAGAACGCTGACAATCCAAGCTCCAAACCTTTGCATAGGACCCAAATCCTAGCTTTTGCTACTTGGTTAACTCAATCAATCAAGTAGCATCTCATCATTTCAATCCATTTGGAAACCACTCTTTCGCGTGAACAAATCTTGACATAATTTGAGATTTTTATGGATCGAACCAGATTTGACCATTCTCTAAATGGATTTTTCTTTCTTTGTGTTTTCTAAAACCTCATATGAAAGCCCTACAGCCTTCTAATGAATCCAAAAAAGCATTAGCACTACTTAAGACCAAATACTAAGTTTTTAAAATATCTTTGATTGCCCAAAAGCAAGTAAGTGATCCTCTTTTTCCAAGGACCCACATCCTAGTTTTCTTCACTTGATTGACTCAAATTAATCAGGTAATATTCTATTTTTTTCTGAATCCATTTGGGAATCTTATCTTGCCTTTAAGATTTAAAGTAACCTGAGTTGTTGAGGTCAAACCCAAATTTAACTTCCTCAAAAGAATTCTTCTTGCTTAGTGTTCTTAATAACTCAATTTAAAGATCCCCAAGATCTTTTAATGAGTTTCAAAGAACCTAGTAATTATTAAGGACCCTTCTAGGAGCGAAGCAATTTTAGACATGCCTTAAGTTTCCATTGGTTTGAATTGAACAAAATTCAATCTAGACCCTCCTCTCATTCAGGATCTTTATTATAACAATATCTCTAAGTCCCACATGGAGGCTCCTGAATGACTCCTAAAAGAAAATGAAGTTGAGGTAAACTTATTCTAGAGCTAAAATCTTTAATTTTCTTTCATTTGTTTGACCTCAACAACAACAACATCAAGCCTTTATCCCACTACGTGGGGTCGGCTACATGAATCCTTTTTCTCCATTGTGTCAAATTAAAGGTCAAATTTTTGTTTAAATCTAATAAAGAAAGGTCATTCATAATATTTTCTAACCAAGTCTTTTTAGGTCTGCCTCTACCTTTCTTAAAATAAGTCAAATCTAATACCTCTACCTCCTAACCGGGTCATTAGAAGGCCGCAGTTTTATGTGACCAAACCATCTAAAGCGACTCTCTCTAATCTTATCTTCTACTGGAGCTACTCCAACCTTTTCACGTATATGCTCATTTTGTATCATATCTCTAAGGGTCAAGCCACTCATCCATAGACTCTAAGGTTGACCTCCATAATTCAAGTTTACTTTCAACTCCCTCTCTAGTCTTATCAACAAGAAGAATATCATCAGCAAAAAGCATACACCAAGGTACATCCTCTTGCAAATGTCTAGTGAGAACATCCATGACTAAAGCAAAAAGATATGGGCTTAAGGCTGATCCTTGATGTAACCCAACCGAAATAGGGAAATACTTGGTCAAACCACCTTGTGTTTGAACACAAGTAATAGCTCCTACATACATATCTTTAATGATTTGAATATAAGCATTATTAACTCCTTTCATTTCAAGAACTCTCCATAGCACTTCTCTTGGAACTTTATCATATGCTTTTTCTAAATCAATAAATATCATATGTAGATCCTCCTTATTTTCTCTATATTTCTCCATCAAACCTCTTAATAAATGTATGGCTTCCATAGTCGACCTACCCGGCATGAATCCAAATTGATTTTGAGAAATATTAGTATAACGCCGCAACCTATGCTCCATAACTCGCTCCCATAGTTTTAAAGTATGACACATTAACTTAATTCCTCTACAATTCACACAATCTTGTGCATTGCCTTTATTCTTAAAAATAGGAATTAACACACTCATTCTCCACTCATCTAGCATCTTTTTAGTCTTCAAAATAGTATTAAAAAGTTTGGTAAGCCAAGAAATTCCTTCATCTCCTAAGCATTTCCACACCTCTATTGGAATATCATCAGGTCCAACAGCTTTTCCACCCTTCATTTTCTTTAAAGCCTCTCTAACTTCGGTTTTATTAATACGCCGATAAAAACAAAAAACTTTATTTTCATTTAGGGTGCTAAGGTTACTATAGTCAATCTTATTTTCACAATTTTCATTAAAAAGTTTAGCAAAATATCTGATCAAAGTAAATAAATGATTTCAATCCTTAGCATATGACTATTTCTAACATCTTTCATTTGTTTAACCCAAATCGAGCAAATGAGTTTAATCCTTAAACTTCCAAGTTATAGTATTTCCTCTTTGGTTTCAACTCACAAGTTAGAAGCTAAAATATTCAATCCTCTTGCGTTTGTTTGAAACCGATTTAAAATCAGCTTAACTATATTATGTGACACAAAATCACTTGACGTACATATCACTTGTCTCGAAAGCTATATGATGCGTCAAATTTCTTTAACTCCAAAAGTTATTGAAGCATTCATATTCATTTGCTTGAACCCCAAATTGAGTGAATTGATACATCTCCTAATTTAGAAACCCAATTTAAATGGATCTTTTTCTTTTAGCCTCAAAACCATTGGCTCGCTTGCTTGACTCAATCAAATGGGTGTTTATTTTTCCTTCTTAGCCTTAGTGCCAAAGTTCACTTACTTGACCCAATCAAATAGGCGACTTTCCTATCTAAACCCAAATTCCAGATTTCGTTTACTTGTCCAAAATAAGTTATTACATCTTTCAATTTTAAAATTAAAATCAAAAGCTTCAAGACTCATTTAAGAACCTATATTCTGGAATTCACTTGGCCAAACTAGGTGAATTTCATCAAATCTCAAGTGAAACTATTGGCTAACTTGTTTGATCCAAATTAGATAAGGTTCTCTTCCTCTTAATCAAACATAAAGAGAAACAATAAAATCCACAAAAAATAGTTAAGTTTATTTTGATGCAATGATGTGCTATTACACCTCAAAAGGTGGATGTTTATATTATTAGATCTCAAGACACCATGAATGACAGCTTATCTTAAAATAGTGGTCATTTCATAGAGTTCTTCATAACCCATTAAAAATATTAAATCATTTAAAATATAAATAAAATCTTTAAGTTAAAAATAAATTGAAGTGACATCACCCTTAGACTAAAAATAAATATCTTCATATTCCACATTAAAATATTACATCAAATAATAGTGTGGCAGACACACAAGCTAACATACATTAGATGCACATTATCTTAGGCATCCTAAGATTAGTATATTTCTTTTTTACGAATATGTTTGTGATGTTTGATATGTAATGATTGCTTGTAGATTGCTTGTGTTATGGACACTTACTGATGCATTCAATATCTTTCAACATATGTTTTATGATTCAAATATATTTTTTTAATTTTTATTTTGGTCTTATGTAATTTGAAATTTTATGTTTTATTTTGTTTACCCTATGATGAAAGGCAACCTATGAACATGTTTAAGATGGGTGCTCTTAGGACGTTTCACTCCTTTGGTTTGCTATAATTCTTTGGTTTTTGGGCATTTGTTGTTGGGCTAAAATTGTCCTATTGGGCTTGGCCCATTTTCCCTTGGTTGCTTGGTGTTTTGTTATTTCGGCTGATGGGTTTTTCTTGGTTGTTTGGATTCTGGGTTGGTTGTTTGGTTCTTGGGCTAGTCGTGTCTCTCTCTTGGGAATTTCCTATGTTTTCTGTCTGTTCGGATCCTGAGCTGGCTGTTGGTTTTCTGGATGTTTGGTTCTTGGGCTAGCCGTGCCTCTCTCTTGGGTATTTCCCATGCTTTGGGTGCTCCCATTGGAGGCATGGGGCGGCACCTTTTTGGGGGTTGTTTGTATTCTTTTTCCCTATTTATAGGGACTATTTGTTGCTATTTGGAGGGGTTGAATTATCTGAAATTGTTTCTAAAACCTGAGGGTTTTCTCTTCCTAACATGAGAGCTACTTCTTTCCTACCTATTTCGTCTTCTAGTCTTCTATCTATTTCTTCTCTCCACAAGTACCTTTCCATTTTATCTTTCTTCTCTACATAACATGAGAGTGGTGTTGTTGGCTGGTTTGTTGGTATTTATTGGAGGAGTGCCGACGGTTGTTGGATCAAAATTGTTGTGGTGGACCCCTGGTTTGAATGTTCTTTAGAGCGCCTATTTTTTTCCTAATTATATCGATACATGTGAGGTGACCTTTTAGGTTGTTCGGAGGGTAGTGTTTTTATAATTTTGTCTTTTCTTTCTAAGTCATCTTTTATGTTTCTTGCATCGGTCTTTTTCTTTGTCAGTGGTTTATTTAATTTTTACTTGGGTTCAGTTTTGTTCCGTTTGTCCCCAGTGTTCTCCTTCTTGACTTTTTAGAATTTAGATCTCATCACTTACCTTTCAATGTTATGAAGGAGATTTTTATTTTTCGGTGAAGGTGGTCATGCCGAAAAAGTGCAAATAAATGTTGACCTTTGTAATAAAGAAAATATATATAAAAAAAAGAGAATATAAATTTTTTAAATCATTACTTCTGTCAGATATCCACTATGGCCGCCTGAATCCCCTGCTAAAATCTTGTATTTCCTGTAGCTAAATCCTGCCCATACCTCTGCAAAATTCTGCTTAAAATATTTGCTCAGCTGCCAATTTCACGTCACAAATCCCCTCCCAGCTGCCCCCTATCCAATCCACAGAGAAAATAATGATAAACAAATAGGGATTTGAAACCATATAGCACTTCCTCCTCTCACGTGAAAAGCTGCATCTCCTCCCCTCGGTTCTCTGTTCCACTGCAATCTTCTTCTCAAGCAGCGAAACAGCTCACGTTCACCTCCCTGATTTCCACGATCCAGCCTCCAAAACGTCAAGAGCCACGCCTCATCTGTTGCATTGAAGCTGCCCTTCACTTCTCTCCAACCTGCCGCCTATTGCAAGGGAGCAGTGACTCTTTCTGCTTGATTCAAACTAACCTCCAGCAGCTCTCCCTATCTTCCACCGCTATTCTGAAATCACTGCTACTCTTCCTCCCTTACCCGCCAACCTTCCCTTCCACTCTTCAGCTTGTCTTCTTGCTGTAGTCGAATCCAAGCAGCCGCCTCTTCTCCTATATCAAACTCCACCTTCAGATCTCTTCCTCACATAAAAAAAAAAAAAAAAAAAAAAAACAGAAAAAAATTGCAGCAGAGATCTTGTTTGCTGGACCGTATCAGGCGAAGACTAGCAAAGTCCCTGTCCATCGAGCCCTTACTTGCGTCTGTTCTTGCTCGAACAGAGAACTGCAGCAGCTCTTCAATTAAAAAAAAAAAGAGGGTAGGGGAAGACGCCTCTCTCTACCCCTCTCTCTATCTCTGTTACTCTGAACTCAAATTATTTCGGTACTTACATGATGTAATCATGTCCGGATGGTATCAATTCTGTATAATTCCTCATATGCTTGCATCAGTATGTCAGATAAAGTAGCATTTACTTCTGCATTCATACAAAAAATGCTTTATGAGGTTCATTGTTTTCTTGAATTTGGAAAATATGCTTCAGCCGAACTCCATTCACTCCACGTGGATCCTACCACCTGTTGTAGGCTGTGTCAAAACATTCATATTTTCTTCAGATTCCAGCCTAAAGCACTTGGTTTCTTTGCCCAAACATCATTCTTGCATCCACAAACACCGGCATGGGCCCCGACGAGTGCGTTTGGTACACACGTGACGTCTAGGAATGCTGCGCGGGTTAATAAGTGAATTCAAGTTCGAACCTGATCTTTCTATATGGATCAATAGAAATCGACAGGGTTCGAACTATCAAACAAATGCACGGTTGTGGCGGCCGATGTATTTGTTTTAATACATTCATATTAGGCCTTCAAGGCCTATAACACTGAGAATTCACTAATAAAGGCATAAAGCCTACGAAACCCGATCCCTTATCAGCAAGTTGATAGGGTCGACAAGGTTCAAGCTTAAATGAAAATGACCCCAAACACCCCGATGATGGTCGTGTTGAATACTAATCTCAACCGGAGAGATCCATTCCAAATATTTCAAATGTCTTTCAAACTCCACACAAATGCACATAAAATCCAAAATTCCAAAAATCCCAAATATTTAAAATTGAAATTATCCATCCATACTTAAAGCAAATTTCATCCACCCTCCGCAACAGTTTGCAGAGGTGGACAAATTAAAATTTACTTAAGCTCATATAGAGCCAAATGCCTAGTCGTAAATATCACTAGGATCCATTCTCAAACAATCTCCTGCCATTAAAGACGTGGTACGTGTCCTCTAATAGGCGGTTTTGTCGCCAAGTGACACCGCAGGATAAACGGTTATGACTCGGGACTCTCTGAACCTAGTGGTTTTGCCGTCAAATGGCACTATGAAATACCGGTTATGGTCAAAGCCAATACCTTAGTGACATCAAATTCTTGATATATGAATCAATAGGATATAATCGATATGGCACAAAGCCCTCTGTTAGCTAAGGTGGATTCAAATTTATCCCCTTAGACAAACATTCACCCCAGGTCTACAAGGTACCCTTGGACGAAGAAACCAATGGCTGCCGACAAAGATCCTTCTGTCAGGTTGGGTCGACTATCTCCTCTGACTAAGTAGACCAGGGACCACGATGGCCCGGGACGACGGAACCATGGGATCTTGATATTCCGTTAAAACTCCCCCCCCCGAAAGAAAAAACAAACAAATCGGGCGGAGGCCGGGGCCTAATTTTTGGAGCCCACAATAAATAAAGACTATCATCTAACAACATGTGTTGGTAGGTGCTTCTTATGTGTTAGAGCCCTAAGTATCCATAGTCAACAAGTTTAAGAAATCAAATTGACACCATCAGTGTCCTGCAAATCTGTGAATGTTATGATTAATAAGTGTGTGAATGTTATGATTAATAAATGCGAATGTTATGATTAATAAGACATATTACATGCTGTCTAATCTTTAATATGCAAGGAATATTCTTTTCTTTTTATTTAACAAAGGTAATTCATTCATCATTTTAGGAAATCATGTAGGCCTATGGGATATAATAAAGAAATTACGAACGAAAAAAATACACTCAAAATTAAAGCTCTGGATGCATCAAAAGCCAAAACTTGAAGATCCACAAACTGAACCTGTAAATTTAATTGTGTTATATAAGGATAGCAACTCAGCTACACTTTTTATATTTTCTTGGTCATATAAAAGACGTCTATAGTAATTTATGATTGATTTTCTATGATTAATTACTGGTTTGTTTTAAGTGTGCATTATAAATTCATTTTTTTTTAGATTTCTTCTAATTCTTTGCTTGTGGGTGCCATTCGACATTTTGTACAGTAAGCTCTTAGGAAATTAAATTTTCTGCACATTAAAATATAAACAAACTTAAAATCAACCATGACATAATATTTTCAAATAAACTTGCATGGCTTATCTAAAAATAAATTAACTTTTTCAAAACCAAAATGAAATGCAAAGCCTCTTTATGAATCTTAACATACAATCAA
Source organism: Dendrobium catenatum (assembly GCF_001605985.2). Lineage (NCBI taxonomy): Eukaryota > Viridiplantae > Streptophyta > Magnoliopsida > Asparagales > Orchidaceae > Dendrobium > Dendrobium catenatum. The sequence continues at coordinate 198,778 of NW_021319798.1, read as the reverse complement.
GTATTGACTGATTGTTTATCCATACGGGTGTGCTTATCAATCAATATCAAACCCCTAAATTTCGCAGATGAACATATATTTCTAGCCTTGTAAGTTGCATATAAAAATAATTTCTCCCATTTTAAGGACTATATGACAAAAAATTAAATTATGAGTCAATATATACATACTCTCATTGTCAGGCATCTTAGCTTAAATGCTTAAACTGTAAGCCTTTTTTCCTAACATCAAAATAATGTTAACTTATCTTACATATGCATTGAGACTAATATTACACGGTTCAAAAATTGCGCACTTAAGTGGGTTTAACTAGTCATTTTCAAGCATGATTGTAAGATCAGAAATTGGGTTGACTTAAATGCATGTGAGGATTCAAGTTCATAAATCACATGCATTTTGGCATATTTAAGTTTGAGTTATTACTTATCAGTTGTTCTCATCTTAGATCTAAGGCCTAAGGTTGCTTTTTTAGTTATATCATAATACTTCATTTTTTGGGGCATTTTTCACTCTTGTGTTATTTGAATATAAACTTCAACTTTCTAAATAAAATTGGCCGATTTTAATATAAATTAAAGGTCAAAAATGTTAAGCCCAACATAAAGTAGCTTAAGTACCTTTAAGTATCTTAAAATCAAGTACTTCTAACTCTTCCTTCGGTTTCTACTCGAAAACAATTCTAACTTGATCCAATCTTACTCGAAGTTCCACTTGAAAATCATATAAATTGTTAACCAATGTTTAGAAAGAAAAATGTTAACTACTATTTTAATTAAATTTTTTTCTCAAGAGTCAAACATTATTTGAAGACTAAAAAGAATTGACTTTTAGTTCAAGTGAAGTGTATTAAGGATTAAGATCAAAAATTATTTTTCTTAGAATATGATATTCAATAAAGGTGGATGAATATTTTGCTAAACTTTTTAATGAATAATGTGAAAATACGATTGGCTTTAGTGACGTTAGCACCCTAAATGAAAATAAATATTTTTGTTTTTATCGGCGTATTAGTAAAACTGAAGTTAGAGATGCTTTAAAGAAAATAAAGTGTGGAAAAGCTGTCGGACCTGATGATATTCCAATAGAGATGTGAAAATGCTTAGGAGATGAAGGAATTTATTGGCTTACTAAACTTTTAATATTGTTTTGAAGACTAAAAAGATATCAGATCTGTGGAGAATGAGTGTATTAATTCTTATTTTTAAGAATAAAGGTGATGCACAGGAGTGTGCGAATTATAGAGGAATTAAGTTAATGTGTCATATTTTAAAACTATGGGAGTGAGTTATGGAGCGTAGGTTACGGCGTGATACTAATGTTTCTCAAAATCAATTTGGATTCATGCAGGGTAGGTATACTATGGAAGCCATACATTTATTGAGAAGTTTGATGGAGAAATATAGAAAGAATAAGGATGATCTACATATGATACTTATTGGTTTATAGAAAGCATATAATAAAGTTCCAAGAAAAGTGCTATGGAGAGTTCCTGAAAAGAAAGGAGTTAATAACGTTTATATTCAAATCATTAAAGATATGTATGCATGAGCTATTACTTTTGTTCAAACACAAGGTGGTTTGACCAAGTATTTTCCTATTTCGGTTGGATTACATCAAGGATCAGCCTTAAGTAGATATCTTTTTGCTTAAGTCAAGGATGTTCTCACTAGACATTTGCATAAGGATGTACCTTGGTCCTTGGTGTATGCTTTTTTCGGATAATATTCTTGTTGTTGATAAGACTAGAGATAGAGTTGAAGGTAAACTTGAATTATGGAGGTCAACCTTAAAGTCTAAAGGTTTTCGCTTGAGTAGATCTAAAACTGAATATATTGAGTGTAAGATTAGTAGCAATATACCTAATGAGGGGATTGTGACTTTGGGCGATCAAGTCATTAATAAGAGTACAGGTTTTAGATATCTTGGATCTATTGTTCAGAGTAATAGTGAAATATATGGGGATATTATCAGTAAATTCAAGTTGGATGGTTGAAGTTGAGAAATGCATCGGGCTTGTTGTGCGGTAAAAAAGTCTCCCTCAAACTTAAGGGAAAATTCTATAAGATGGTGGTGAGACCTACAATGTTTTATGGTGTCGAATGTTGGCCTTTAAACGAGAAGCATAATACTAAGTTAAGTGTTGCAGAGATGAGGATGCTTAGGTGGATGAGTGGCTTTACCCTTAGAGATATGATACAAAATGAGCATATACGTGAAAAGGTTGGAGTAGCTCTAGTGGAAGATAAGATTAGTGAGAGTCGCCTTAGATGGTTTGGTCACTTTAAACAGAGGCCTTCCGATGACCCGGTTAGGAAAGTTGAGATATTAGATTTTACTTATGTTAAGAAAGGTAGAGGTAGACCTAAAAGGACTTGGTTAGAAAATATTAGAAATGATTTTTTTTCTTTATTAGATTTAAATGAGAATTTGACTTTTAACAAGACACAATGATAAAAAAGGATTCATGCAGCCGACCCCACATAATGAGATAAAGGCTTGATGTTGTTGTTGTTGTTGTCGTCGTCGTCAAACATTATTGGGATGTAATTAACTAGATTTTTACCGTTATGGGGCATGCACCCCATAATAATTAAAAATAAATACTATTCAATCATTCATATTGTGTTCAAAAAATATATTGGAATATAAAAATAAAAGTAATTTTTGTTATTGAGTCCATAACAAGATAATATTTTGATCCTTGAAGATAATTTATTATTTTTTATATCGTACTCGATCACAAAATATTTTAAATCCGTTGATGATAAAAAAATCCCCATCATAAAACAACTTAATTACCATTTTGTCTAACTGCTTAAATTTCATGTTCTTTAAGCTCACAATGTAGGAGTTACATAAAATTATGATAAACAGAGTACTTTGGATTCAATTCAACAAGACGTTCACTATATCAAACAATGTTAACCTCATGCCACATCCTACCTCATTAAAACGTTGAAGAAAGAGCAATATATATATTTTTTAACACAATTTCCAAAATCAGCTATATGAAAGATGTGCTAAATAATAAGCTCATGTTTTACTTACACTATAAAAATATTTTGTATTTGCTCATACCCAAGCATTTTCTCATAGTAAGGCATACTTCAGTCATGCATGCGTACAAATACAGCACAACCTCTTATGAGATAGACAATAAAGCATTGCCAAATATATTTCAGCTAGTTAAGTCATAACATTACATTCATGACGAATTCATTGATCCATGCAATAAGGAGATATTAACGCATAATTAATCTTATGTATGTAGCTATGCATTGGTGGGGTTTTATGAAATAGAAAATCAAAAGGATATAAAAAAGTTCATAAGGAATTCTAGTGAGTTCTTTATGATGTTATGATTGGTGTATTTGATGATGTTTTCAAAAAAGAAAAAACAAAAGAGGAGCACCTACTTGCATGTATATCTAGCATACACATTTTTGGCATTTAATTCCTAATAATGGAAGCAGATTATATTAGAAATATATTGATAGGAAACAGCCCGAAATAGTGGATAACAGACTGAAATTCTGCTGTCCACGGCAGTTTTTGCCAGAATTCCTGCTGTACACAGCAGTTTTTCTCCAAAACAATGGGAAAATAAGGAAGAAAACACTTGAAATTCACTAGTAGAAGAAGAAAACAGCAAGATACAATTGATCCTCTATTTGAGAGGAGGATCAATCTCTCCCAAATCTCTAGATGCCGCTAGATCCCAAAAGAAAACCTAAATCTATGAGATCTCAAATTTCAGCTAAATTTAAGATGCCCTAACCCTAGGAAAACAAAGTATTTAATGCATACAAATCAAAAGGAAATCCCTAAACAGTCCCTATATTCAAATTTTCCACCCAAATCCCTAAAAAATCCTTCCTAAAATGCTCGGTTGGCTTTGGTGGCTCATGCAGCTCGTATAGGAAGGCGGAAGTCCTTCGCCATTTTGCGCACTGACTGGTCCCGTAGGACCGATTGGACCGGTCCAATAGACCGATCTAACAATACTCCTCTCTCAAAGATTCACCTTGTCCGCAAGGTGAAAAGACGACACCCTCCTCCATTCCTTCTTCATCACAAACGGTAAGAACCTGAAGAGTTCGGTCCTTACACCTGTCCCGGCGTATACCTCTCGACACATCTGAAACAGACCCCCTTCGCCCTCTTCTCCTGTAATTATGTTTCTATGAGCTTCTTGAAGTTGTCCCCAGGTTTTCCTCCAGCAGTCTTCTCTTTAGAAGTCTCCCTAAGAGTACCCAATGTTAGCTCCTTGTTTACCAAAAATGTGGTGGTCATCCTATGCAAGCCTCCTGAACTACTTCCCCCTGCTCCTTTGTCTAGGTGCCTCTGATCATCCACCAATTGAGTTAGCTCCATAGACTCTCCCAAGTCCCGATGTCTCATTACTCTAACTGTTGCGCGGATATTTGGTTTTAGTCCCTTCATAAAATTTCCCTCCAGTAGTCTCTGGAAGCCGATCCAATCGACTAGCAAGGTACTCAAATTGCTCATAATACTCCATCATTGTCCCCTCTTGCGTCAAAGCAAATAACTGCTCGTAGAAGTCCCCTCCCTACTAGTTTGAAAACGTTCCAACATGCAGTCCTTAAACTCCCACAAGGTCCTTATTGGTTGCCTCGTATCCCTCCACTAGTACCATGCTAAAGCTTTCCCTTCCAAGCACATCCCGGCTGCCATCATTCTCTCCCCCTTCATCAACCTGTTGACAGTAAAGTACATTTCCACATTATATATCCACCCATGGGCATCCTCTCCCTCAAAAATATGCATCTTTAGCTTCCTCATCCTCAGATCAACTTTATTCCCTCTGTTCCCTTCATAATTTCTTCTTCCCCAAGGGGGTGGTTACCCCAAAGTGTCTCAATCATCCCTTCTATGTTCATACCTAAGCCCTTCATCAAATTCCCACCTTCTCCTTTCAAATTCAACACCCCTTGTATTATAACAAACCCTTTCCCTTTCAGATGTAGTTCTCCTTTGGACATAATTATCCCTTTCCCTTTCAAATTCGGCACCTCTTCGATCAAAATCAAGTCCTCATCTTTCCAATTCAGCCCCTCTTCTTTCAAATTCAACATCCCTCCACTCATGCACAACCCCTCACATCTCTCCACATACCCTCTACTGGACTCCTCCCTAAGAATAGGTCCTAGGGGAGGCATTTTTTTTTCCCTCCAAAATCTCCACCTCTTGATCTTCCTTTCGTCTTGTTGGCTTCGGATTTTCCCCACTTACGTGACTGTCGGCGGCTCGGCGCCTTCCCTCACCTTCGAGGGCGATATTTTAGTTTGGCCCTCGAGCACTTTCTTCGACATCTCCTCCAGGATGAAAATTTTCAAATCAAACTTATCATGGATGGCTAAAACATCCTATTTTAAATCTAAAACTTGAGTTTGGAGAACTGAAATTTCATATTTCATTTGTCCAATCTCCACTTCGAGACGTTTCTCCAACGCATCCATTTTCTTGGCCGCCATTGATCCCCGGATTTTTGTAGAAATAAAAATCTAGACTTCGACCTTCAAAAACAGCAACTTTTTTCTTTGAAATCCCAAGAACAGTCGCTGAAATTCACCAAAACAGCCCACCAAAGGTCCCAAAAACTGCTCTGATACCAATTTGATAGGAAACAGCTCGGAATAGTGGATAACATGCTGAAATTCTACTGTTAACAGCAGTTTGTGCCATAATTCCTGCTGTAAATAGCAGTTTTTCTTCAAACCAGTGGGAAAATCAGGAAGAAAACACTTGAAATTTACTAGTAGAAGAAGAAAAACAACAAGATGCAATTGATCCTCTATTCGAAAAGAGGATCGATCTCTCTCAAATCTATAGATGCCGTTAGAGCCCAAAAGAAAACCTAAATGTAGGAGATAGCAAATTTCAACCCAATTCAAGATGTCCTAACCCTAGGAAAACAAAGTATTTAATGTATACAAATCAAAAGAGACTCCCTAAACAGTCCCTACATTCAAATTTCCCACCCAAATCCCTCAAAAATCCTTCCTAAAAATGCTCTGCTGGCTTTGGCGGCTCACGCGGATCATACAAGGAGGCGGAAGTCCTCCGTGATTTCGCGCATGGGCCGGTCCGTAGAACCGGCTAGACCGGTCTAACATATATCCATATAATTGATATTATTACCAGTTATTTATTTATTGTATTATCATGTATGCTTATTTTTTTTAAAGAAAAAAAATCATGTATGCTTATTTATAAGCTCTCTTATAAGTCGATGAAACCAAGTTTATTTCCTCTTAGCATGATTTTAAAGAAGGAAATCCTAGTTGCTCACCTGATTAATCCTAATCCCATACTCCAAAGCTTGCCTCATAATCCTAGTTACACAATGTGCCCACGGATTCTCGACCACTTCTGTCCCAAGTAATTTACTGTGGTTATCACCACTACAATTTGTAACAAGCACCGCGTCTATCCTGGATACCCCCACCTCACGTCTATTGTCCTCATACATCCAACTACAAACCCTGCTAGTGTTGTTTGTCCTCACAACTTGTGTTAATTGTGATGCTTCCATGTTACATCACAATTTGTATGTGATTTCCATCCAAGTACATAATTTCATCATTCTAGACCTCAACCCATGACACCACCTCCTACCACGTTGTCAAATTCAACTGAATATCCAACAAACAATGAGACATCTAACCCATATCTTCCTATCGCTCTTAGGTGCGGTAAAAGGAAACATATTGATTATCTTATTCAATCTTATATTTCATTCAATTATCCACTTTGTTTTCTGCATTAGTCTTGTCCCTGCATTTGTAAATATTCACAAGATATCAAGGTGTGTTGTAGTATCCTTTATATAAACAAGCCATGGACATTGAAATAGATGCTCTTCTTGACCATCATATATCGTATTTAGCTGCTCCCCTCTTGGGGTTGAACCAATTGCTTATCCATGGGTATTCATCATCAAATTTCACCTTGATGGAACTATTTACCACTGTAAAGATCGATTGATTTCCAAAGGAATACATTCTCCCCTACTAAATGCCAAAACTTTGTTTGAATATTTTTATTTGTGGCCCAAATATAGTTAGATTGTAATACAAATGGATGTAAGTATTGCCTTTCTTTATGATGTCCTAAAAGAAGTCGTTTATATAGAGTAATCTTTATGATATGTTGCTCCGAGAAGAATTGCTGTCTTCTCGGGAAGGATATTTATGGCTTAAATAGATTCCACGTGTGTGGTTTTACAAACGGGGCAAAGCCCTAGATGAGATTGAACTTTGAAGCAGCACTATAGATCACTCTATATTCATCAAACATACTCCTCCAGGATCAATCATACTAGTCGTTTATGTTGACGATTATTGAAGGCTCAAGAAAGAATTCATTTGCAAAAGCAATTTGTCACTAAAGATCTAGTAGAATAACCCAAGTTCTTCCTTGGAACTGAGTTGGCCTACAGTAAGAAAAGGAATGTCTCTTTCTTGAATAAAATATGTTATTGAACTTTTTCAAAGAAACAGACCCTTGGTTGTAATCCTATTGATGCACTATGGAGGGTCACACCTCCAATGATGTCTTCATGATCAATCTCAATATTGCAGATTAATTGAACAGTTGATCTATCTCATCATATAGTTACAAAAACTAACATCTCGTTCATTGTTGGAGTGGTAATCAATGCATGCATTTAAAAAAAGAAGCGAAGGTTGTTCTTCAAATCCTTATATATATAAAGTTCTTTAGGAAAATAATTGATATATGTTAAATTTGAGGATTTAACATTAACGCAGTCTCTAATGTTGATCATGCTTGGCTCTATTGAAAGAAAGAAGTAAATTCTTCGATATTGCATCTTGGTTATATCAAACATAGTCACTAAATAAAACAAAAAATAAACATATTCTCATGTATGACTATTTTTGTGACCTCCCAAAAGTCAATAAGATGCAAATTTCTTTTCTCAACACACATTTTCAGTAGTCATAGGATTCATTGACATAAATTTAGATCATATGGTTTTTTTTTAAGTTTTGACAGAAGCTCACAATATGTGTATTTTAACATACCACAGAACCAATATGGTAGTAATTTAGCGACTTAAATGACCTTCAACCATATAATATAAGGGCTCATTTGGTTGGTCAATGTTCTAGAAAAAGTTTATTTTAAAGCAGTTGTGAAGAAAATGGAGTTTTAAAAATAACGTTCTATATAATGGAGTTATTACATAATATTGTTTGGTTAAATTGCTTTTTGTGTGCTTATTAAAATTTTGAAATAGATAATAAGCATTTGGTACAATTAATAATTTCAACTTTTTCATCATAAAAGACAAAATCATCCATATATTAAACATAAATATAATTAATTTTTTTTACTACGTACATAAATGAAAATATACATAAAATTTTTGGTACAACAAAAATTCCTTACATTTGATTTTTTAAGATATGAAATAGAAGCTATTGCATAAATAAATTAAATTAAGTAATATATTTTTTTTATTTGAGTAATAAAAATAATTATGCCAACCAAATTTTGAACATTTAACAATGGAATAACATGTACATTTTAACGGTAAACAAATTGCAAGAAAATTTTTCTTGAAAAATCCTTTATAACGTTTAGATAATGATCATGATGGCCACTGTTAATTGGTTAAGCTTTGAGAAATAGTTCCTGTAAATTTCACAACTCATATAGCAGGAAGAATCAATCAAGAAAGTCGACGATTCAACAAATTGAAGCGTGACCACTTCTACTGTGAGTGAAGGAAGATCTACCAACTGCTGCCCTTGCTTGTGGAAGAGAAGATCGCTGGCTGAGAGAGCTTCGTGCCTGAATGCCGAAGGGAGCTAGGAGCTACGTTTGTTTCGTCTCCTGCTTCTGAGTGGACCGCTTCCTGCTCTTCTTCATGTTGACAGAAAGAATTGGGAAAAAAAGGGACGACTTTGGATGAATTACAAGATCAGGGCTTTTGTTCGAAGAGAGATGGAGATGAAAAATTTTCTTTGAATATTTTGGTGCAACGGTTGAAGGATTTCGGCCGAAGAAGATGAGTTGAAGTGATAAAGCATCATACAGACGTGCAGGGGTATGTCAGACTTTTCACTCTGGATGAACGCGGACCGCCGAAGGAAAGGAGATGGTGATGTAGAACGGGAAAAACGGCTTTGCTGTGGATAGGATCTTCTCTCCAAAATCTAAAAGATATTTTGATTTCTTTGCCCAGAACCTGAGAAGAATCTCAGATTTTCTCTTGAGAAAAGCAGGAATTGCTGGACAGCAATTTGCTGTGGTAAAAACAGCAACTATTAGGCTTCTTATTGCTGGAGACGTGAGAGTAGGGGTGGGAAAACTTTGGCTGCAGTATTAGTAGGTAGAAAGTTCCATGTGGGAGGAGTTTTGAGAAGGATTTGGTGGAGAAAACCAACGTACAGAGCTTGGATTAATTCGGCTAGCATAGGTTGGAATTAATTTCGGCAAGGGGAGAGGAGGTCTTCAGATTAAGTCCAAATTAAGCTCACGGGATTGAGAGGGGCGGGCTCTTATTTCCTAAATCTCTTCTCTAGTATTAGGAAATAAATTAGAGCTTGGGAAAAATTTCGGTTATGAGGAGATTGAGGGAGTTTGAAATATTTCCAAAAGAAAGATTTCACTTAAGGAAATAAGTTTGATTCCAGATTTCACATGGAGGGATAGGGAGTTAAGTTGTGCTGGCCAGCAATATGTTCAAATCCCAAATCTTCCCAAAGAGAAATAAAGAAATCTGGACAGATTTTGGTAAGATCCAGTGAGGGGGGGGATTTAGGTATTTAATATACGCACCCAACTTTATGCTACTCCTTATGAGGGGTTTATGAGTTTGCAACTGACCTAGTTTCCTACTTTTAACCAATAAAATTATTTGTAATAATAGGCTTATATCATATGAAACACCTAAGTTTAATGTTTAAATATTATAAGAACTACCTCTATCTTTTTTTAATTTGAAAATTTAAAAAATTAATAGATATTATGCATAAATAATTATTAACATCAACATCAATTATAGCAAGTAAACATTTTTTGTAAGCTCACTTAAGAAAAATATTCATCAAAACATATTAATGATCTATATCTTACCAAAATAAGAGGAAATAATCTAAATTTTAATTATTACATTTAGAAGTGAGTATCATATACAACTAGTACAAAGCTCTCTAATAAGAATTCTAAGAAATTGTTTGCATATGTCTAATACTTTTATCTGTGATTATCTAGTTAGATGAGATCCATATACAGCCATGTGAATTTTAAAAATTCTTTATTTAAAGGTAAGACTTCAAATTAATTCATGGATCCTCTGATAGCGGCCTTGACAAGTATGCATATTTTTGGGTGTACCTCTTTATTTATTTATTTTTATTTTATGAACTTTCCTCTCATACATAATATCATTCTAAGACCAATATTCTATGATGCATTTTAAAAGAATTAGTTTTTTTTTTAACAAAACCTTATCATTATTAACCACTCTTATTCACCGATCGATAGCTTAAGATATCTCTATGATATTTTCTTCTACCTTAAACTCAATTGGTGATTTGAATTAATTGAATTAATTATCTAAAATCTCTTCCATAATATTTTGATCAACAAAGCCAAAGGTAGGTTAACCTTTGTTGACCAGTGGACCATATGACTGTCGTAAATCTGCTGGCCTCTCACCCGTTGCTTAGTTGTTGTGGGTAACGGCCTTGTGGGACGTTGCTAAATCTGAATATCTAATGTTTAATCAATTTATCTGTACGTTTGATGAATTAAGGTAAAGGGTATAGCTATGACATCTCAAGCAATGATGAAAAACCTTCTAAACTAAAAGTGAGAGTTGTCAGATGTTGGGGGTATGTAATTAGGTGGCATTTATGTTAGCTTAGATGAAGAACATATACTTTATTATTTCACAGATACTATATTAAGGGGTATGTAATTCCCTGTTTGGCAGCTTGCATGAATAAGGGGAGCATTGAATGTTGTGATTGAGGGCTTCTAAACTTGATTTTAGGAGTTAAGAAAGTAAATGAAATAAATCCAATTTGAATGTCAAATTCAAATTGATATTCAAAATTGATTTAAATTAAATTCTTTCCTAAAATATGCGAACTTTAATTAGGAAATAAATTTTGAATTTCAAATTTAGATAATTTGAATTTCAAATTAAGTCCAAATGTCATTTACCCCAAATTAGGAAACTCAAGAAGGAAGAGGGATGGGTGAAGCCGGCGGCTAGAGAGCCATGGCCGGCGGTTGGGAGACTCTTCTGGTGAGGTGGCCGGCGGCTTATGGTGGAAAAGGAGACGAAGATGGGGGACGTAGGTAGAGGATGACGACGACGGCTAGGAACAATAAGAAGGAACGAAACAAAACAAAGAAGAGATAAAAATGAAAGATACAGGATAAAAACCGCGAGCCTTGGACTCTTCCGAAGACTGACGGGTGATGCTTCACCCTTCTCTAAGGGACTTCAATTCACGAGCCCGAACCCATCCTGCGGCTGGTGAAAACTTTGATTCCTCCCATAGAAATCTCACTATCGTCCTCTCACAAGAGCACAATTGTTGAACACAAATTTTTAATATCAATAATCCCTCCTCATTACAATAGCTTAAGGCCATATATATAGGCCACAACATAAGAAAACTCAAAATACATAATTGTCCCTTGGGCCACAACACTCACATAAACCAACCTAGGGGTAAAACAGGAAATACATAAAAAAGAGCTAAAATTCAAAAAAAAAAAAAATAACTCATAATTGGAGATTTAAATTATAGCCATCGATTAGCGACGCCTCCTGTGATAGATGCGTCAAATCTTCGTACCGATGTCCGCATCAGATGGGGAATAGATGTCGCGTATCAATCGAAAATGGCGTTGTGCTGAACGTGATATAGCGAAAGTGGTTCCACCAAACATGAAATAAAATTAATTTTGCTGTTTGAAAAAAGAACAAGTAGTAAAATCGCCCAACCAAATGAAGCCTAAGTAACAAATCTAAAAAACTAGTTAGTTTAAAAACAAAAGGCAGAGCATTGAATTTTAATTGGTGGTATTCTACAAGCAAAAGAAGTGTAATGAAAGTGAAGCGCTTAAAAGTGAATATTAACAATCCAACAAATAAATAATTATGTTCTGAAACAAATTGCTTACAGTTTTTGGGGATAAAACTGAACAAAGAGGAAGGTGGGCAATCATCTCCTGGTACGCACTTTCATCTTTTTCCGTGAGTTGGACAATGCCATCGAGCACAAGCACCTTTCCGTATATTAAGGACTGTAGAACAGACAAGTGAGCAGTATATGCCAACAGAAAAGAAAAAGTGCATGAATCAGGGAGAAAGCATGTACAAAAAGGTACATCTACAAACCTTAAAAACTAGTATCTCTTGATATTTTGACTTCCCTTCATATAAAATTTCTTCCACCTTCAAGGAATGTGCTTCACCTGACAAGGAGCAATTCAATACATTAAAAAATAAATCAGATATTGCACTTTCAAACTACCTAAACTTCATTGTCTACTTGTGGTAGAAACATAAGTACCAGAAGAAACCAAATAATAAAATGGGTTTATAGCAGTAATAATTAAAAACAACCAGTTATGGCTTTGAAAGACTTTTTTTTTTTTTAATAATTTGAGTGGTATAGATGAAAACTCAAGAAAACAAAATCTAGTTTAATATATGTTGCACTAATGGTCTCATTAATGGAAGCTACGGCAGGCAAAACTTGAGAAGAATACCATCAAACTATTTCATTACATTCAACGGAAGCTAGGGCTGTTTTGCTTGGATTCCGAAAATTACAACTCAAGGTCCATCACAAACTATTTCATTACATTCAACGGAAGCTACGGCAGCACATAAAACTTAGTAGAAAGCCCCATTGATTCAAGTAGAAAGCAAAAAAAAAGTAAGATAAATGGCTCTGCATAAATTCAAGATCACAAGAATAACTTATAATCTGTAAATCGCTACAACAGATTCGGGCCTTGATTAGCAAAAGTAAATTTCTCTACCAGCTTATCAGAATAAGTTCATCCAACATGGGGATAAGAATTTCAAGGGTTAGGAATGGATTGGAGATTTGATTTGTTGAAGTGTCTTGATAATTTGGCTTCAAATCTCTCATTCATATATGATATGATTAGAATTTCATCAGTTAGTGATGTGGTTACTACAAATAATAAGTGTGCTAGACACTGGCTTTAAATCCCCTTTATGTGAGATATGATTGCTTTCATGGATTAATTTCTCCCTCACAAGAACATCCTAACAAGGGTTTTTTTTTTTAGGATGGGAGCTGATTTCCCAATCCTTTCAATATACTTGCGGTTTTTTAATCTTTCTTGAATTAAATTCAGTGTTAGGTTGCTTCATTGCTGTAAACTAAGGTAATGGTATCGAGTGGATTCATCAATATGCCTAATTCCCCTTGGATGTATTAGAAATAGTAGCAAACAAGACTTGAATATGCATGTAGAAAAAATAAGATAAATGGGTTTCCTTAAGAAGCCTGGATTTTTTTTTTAGCAGCCTGGAATTCATTGCAGTACTGAGAGGGGATTAGGTTTAAACACAGAAGTGAACATGAGATTCAGTTGTGGATTATTCAAGTTAAAACTTGGGAATTCTGCCATAAGAATCTGTTAGACCGGTCCAGTGGACCGGTCCAGTGGACCGGTCCAGTGGATCGCCTGGGCGGAAGCGCCGCACGCACGCATGATCCACGGGAGCTTTATAGGAAGCTTTTTTGAGGGAAATTTGAATGTAGGGACTGTTTAGGGATTTCCTTTTGATTTGTATGCATTAAATAGTTTGTTTTCCTAGGGTTTGGGCATCTTGAATTTGGCTGAAATTTGAGATCTCGTAGATTTAGGTTTTCTTTGGGCTCTAGCGGCGTCTAGAGATTTGGGAGAGATCGATCCTCCTCTCGAATTGAGGATCAATTGTATCTTGTTGTTTTTATTCATCTACTAGTGAAATACAAGCTTTCCCTTGAGTTTTCTCTCAGTTTTCTCGCAATTTCTCGCTATTTTCTTGTGTGTGGCTGCTGTCCTCTGCTGAAAACAGCAGTTTCCTTCTTGTTTTACTTCAGATTTGGCTAGGAGATACTTGAAATCAAGTATTTCCTATCAGAATCCCACACCCACGACACCAAATTTGCTCTTATTGCTTATCGCACAAAGTGGAATAAATTTTATATCTACATTTCAATTTTAATATAACTTGCTCATTTGCAATGTCTAACCACAACTAGAAAGATAAAAACAACAATAAGCCTTTATCCCACTATGTGGGGTTGGCTAGTTCTCCATTTTGTAATATTAAGAATCAAATTATTATTTGAATCTAATTAAAAAAAATATCATTTTTAATACTTTCTAGCCAAGTCTTTTTGGGTCTACCTCTACCTTTCTTAACATAGGCTGTCTTTAATATATCTGCTCTCCTAGTCGAAACATCAGAAGGCCAACATTTGACGTGATTAAAACATATAAGGAGACTCTCTCTAATCTTATCTGCCACTAGAGCTACTCCAATTTTTTCACATATATACTCACCTCACATTTTATCCACTTAAGCATCCTCATATTTGCAACACTTACTTAATTTTATGTTTTTCTTTGAATGGCCAACATTTTTTGTCATAAAACATTGCATGTACCACCACCATCGTATAGAATTTTTCTTTGAGTTTGAGGGGTAATTTTTTATCACACAACAGGCCCAATAAATTCCTCCACTTCAACCATCCAACTTGAATTCCAGTAATACTATACTCATCTATTTCACGATTGCTCTGAACAATAAACACGAGATATCTAAAGCATGCACTCTTTTTAATGACTTCGTCACACAACATCATGATCCCACCACTTGATCTATTACTATTAAAATTACACTCCATGTATTCAACTTTAGCTCTACTCAAACGTAAAACTTTAAACTATAAGGTTGACCTCCATAATTCAAGTTTTTCTTCAACTCCTCTAGTTTTATAATATCATCAGCAAAAGGCACACACCAAGATACATCTTGCAAATATATAGTAACAACATCTATGACTAAAGCAAAAAGATATGAGCTTAAAGTTGATCCTTGATGTAATCCAACTGATATAGAAAAATACTTGGTCAAACTATCATGTGTTCGAACACAAATAACAACTCTTTTATAACATATCCTTAATGACTTGAATATAAACATTGTTAACTTCTTTTTTTCCTAAAAATCTCCAAAACACTTCTTTTAGAACATTATTATATGTTTTCTCTAAATTAGCAAATATCATATATAGACGCTTCTTACATTCTCTATATTTCTCCCTCAAATCTCTCAACAAATGTAACCTACTCAGCATGAATCCAATCTGATTTTGAGAAATGTTAGTATCACGTCATAACATATGCTCAATTAATCTCTCCCATAATTTTAATGCATAACACATTAACTTAATTCATCTATAATTCTCACACTCTTGTGCATCACCATTATTCTCGAAAATAGGAACCAACACACTCTTTCTCCACTTTGGCATATTTAAGTCTTCAAAATAATATTAAGACGTTTAATAAGCCAATAAATTCTTTAGTCTCCTAACCACAACCAGAAAGAACTAGCTAAAAATGCTTAGTAACCAACTTCAGTTCTCATTTAAAGAATCACAGAAGCTGCCCAACTAAAAGGCAAAATACCAAACATCACGCAATCCAGAATCGGCTAAACAGTTAGGGGCATTGAACGTGTACCGTCAAACAAAAGACAACAGCACATGTGGTTCATTTTTTAACAAAAGCTTACCAGGCCACATTGGATTGTTGTAATAAAGAGGCCGGCTGTTCTTATCTGCAATCAATTTAATAATGACGTGTGAAGATTATAATCAACTTTATACAGAAGGCAACTGAAAGTCTAAAACAACCAAAGTAATCAGATATTGACCAGAGCTGCACCGATGTCCAGAGAACCACCCCGATACCACCGTAGCATGCAGCTTCGCTTCAGCCTCAGGCAGCGCAGCCATCCCCTTCCTGCAGCAAGACGGAATGGGTTTCTCAACCTTCTTCCTGCTTCCATTCAACTCTATCACCTTGCTGCACCCCAAACCATTTCCTGCGCCACTTCCCTCCATGGATCCTGTTTCTCTTTGCAGTTTCCAGTCTCTGAACAACACCAAAAATAAATCAGGCACTCCTCGATTGAATTCCACAGCAACAAATGATAAATAAAACCTATTAGGTTTTCGCAACCGATAAGTTGAATGAGATGATAAAGGAAAATGATTGATTTATAGACACCTTCGAGTGGGTTCTGATAGCGAACGGCGACAGTAAAAGAACGCAGATGGCTTCTTCGACCCAAGAGAGAGTAAGTGTGAACGTACAAGAGTAAAAGTTGAAGTGTATCAGGTTCGATTACCGCCTCGTCCTTTTAAAAGCTCGCGATCAGATCGCCTCGATCTCGCTTCACCTACTTGATTCTTCTTTTTCCATCTGAGATAACTATTTTAGAATTCTTTCGTGCGGGTTTCGATCAGTCCAGATTCTTTGGGCGAGACGAAGACGAGTTCTCATTACGGGAAAAGTAAGCGGTCATTCAATGGACAACTTTGTGTGCGGACAGCCGCATAGATGTAGTGGAACAAAGAGGAAAACGAGTTGGTGAGGTGGGGGCGCCCGCATTTTAATGGTCGCGGGGAATCGATGCTTTCTGTTAATTTATTTTTTAATATTTGTTGATTAGTAAAATAGAGGTACGTGCAGAACTCGCGGACTACATTGGCAGTGCTGAAGAAAAATATAAGAGAATATATATATATATATATATATATATATATATATATATATATATATATTCCACCAAAAATCTTTTTATAAATTAAGTTGTCCACTTTCAAATATTTTTTACCAGTAGAATTGTTAAGGATAAAAAATATATTTAGGAAATAGCTTTCTTTTTATATCAAATTTTGATGATAACATTATTATATAAATAGATGATGAATAAATAGGGGTGTCAATTTCGGATCATGCATTGAGTTCGGGTTGAATCCAAAATTGACCCAGAACTATTCGGATCAACCCGAACCAGATCCGTTTTTACAAACGAGTCGGTTTTTTGGACTCGAACCTGACCCGCTTCAAGTTCGACAACGACAAGTGCGACATCGGCAACGGCAACGATAGTGGCAGGTGATGCGACACGGCAACATGGTCACTAGCAACGTGATGCAACGTGGCCAGCCGGCGACACGCGGGAAGAGCGAGGTCCAGCAACTGCATCGCGGTTAGCGGCTGTCACGACCCAACCCGACCAGAACGAATCCTTTCGCGTCGGGCCGCGCCAAAATTGAAATCTATGATCTAGCTTTGGAATTTGCTTCAAACTTTCTTCCAAATATCAAACTTACAAAAACACAGAGCTACTATAAACATTAAATATACATAACAATTCATCTATATTTTCTTCTTTCATCAAATAATCATGTAAAATACAATGCATTGCTACAGATAGAAAGACATAACAGAAAAGTCATGACTATACAAAAATCAAAAGTACAAAATACCTAATTAAAGATCAGACACTGAACGGCTAGTCCAAGACTTCCTTCTCTTTCCCAGAACATAAAAATCACACAGATAACAAGGATGAGCTAACAGCTCCGCAAGACTACACTAGCCAATCAAAATCTCCATAAACACACATCAGAAAATACATCAGAAGAGTAGACGTACAAAATTCAGATAATCGTATAGAAATCGGACATAACACAGAAATGCATACAGAACAGATATCGAACAAAAATCAAATAACTGATACAGAAGAACTGAATTCATTTCACACAATAGAATTATTCAATCAGATTAATCACATATCACAAAATTGTACAAATCAAAGATCAGAACAGATTTCAAAAAAACATTCAAATCAGATTTCATCACAGATAAGATAACATGTCACATATCACATATCCCTCATCCTGACAGAATCTCAACGGATTTTTGCCCCTTATGCCTCCCTTCTCTAACACAGACAGAATCTCAACGGATTCTGCCCCCTTATGCCTCCCTTTCCTGACACGGACAGAATCTCAACGAATTCTGACCCCTTATGCATCCCTTGTTCTTACAGCACCAGAACTTGTCAGATATACAAAATTTTCATATCAGAATTGCTTTTCAGATTTTTCTGACACAGACAGAATCTCTAAGGATTCTGACCCCTTATAACTCCCTTCTGATAGCATACAAACACATCAAATCATCCAATTCAGAAAATCAGATTTCGTCAGAAAAATCGTCAACGGCATAATGGCGGTATACGGAAATTTCACAGAATTCACGAATTCAGAAATTTACCAATTTACTACATATAATATAAAACATCATTTTAAAACTTTCATTGTACTGACGAAACATTTTTCAACATCCAGATAATTCATAATTCACTTAAAATAACGCAAAATTCAAAATAACCGGTGAAAATCTTCCAGAAAATACTTAAAACGTGCAAAAACATCGTCTCATAAATATACCAAAAGTTACACAGTAAAATATTCACCAGTACAAAATAATACCATATTTTGGCTAACGGAAACAAAATTTGAAACAGAAAAGTCGTCAAAATCCACATTTCTGAAAATCGAGAAAGGCGGAATGTGCCTTACCTCGAGTCGGTCAACTTTTTCAACTACGGCGACGGACGAAAACGGACCGAAGTCGCCCAAAAATCACTTTTCTTCCTTTTTCCTTCATTTTTCTCTCTCATGGCCTTTCCCTCTCTTCAAAAATATCTCAATCCAATATATACAAATTCAAATTGGGGACGATTTGCCCTATGGACAAGTTTCGTTCTGAGGATGTGTATTCGTTCATAGACGACTTGCTCTCTGGACAACCTTCGTACGGACGAACCAAACTTCGTCCAGGGATGAACCTCTTTGCCGGCCTACAGATTTTGTACTGATCGTCCCGGACGATCCTGGAAGGAAAAAAAACGGCTTTCACAGCGACGAGGTACAAAAGCAGCATAAAATGGCAGCGACTACGCGCAGGCAGCGACTTCGTGCGGGCAGGTGATGTGACACGGGCAGCGACTCGATGCAATGTGGGCATATCAGACAGCCGGGTCATTTCTAAGTTTCTGAATCAACCCGACCCGATTTTTTGGCGCATGCACAATCATTGAATTTCATTCTTACTAATTACCAAATGTGTTAATGTTTCATTTAAATGACATTAAACTATTACATCTATATCAAGAAAAAGAAAAGATTATTCAACAGGTTTTAGTGAATATTCATGCAAACAAAACAAAGCATAAAAAATAATGAACGCAATTTTTTATATTAAAACTTGTGAAGGAGAAAACTAGGAGGCCATATCCCATTAAAAATCTTAGTTAATTAATTACATTATATGTTGTTATAAGGAGAGTTTTTATCATAAATCTAGAAAAGTCATCTATATAATGAAAATACTTAAATACCTACCAAAATAAAGAAGGTTAAAGAAGGTTTTGTATAATGTAACAAGGAATAAAATATTGAGGTGTTGGTGTTGATGATGATGATAAATCAAATGTTGATTGTTTCATGAAACGAGGAGGACAAATCAATTGATAAAGTGATTGTCATTGTTAGTTATTGATGGTCTTTAACTAACATTTAGTATAAGGTGTCATCTAACATCATATAATGACAAAGCATCAAATATCATACTATGATGGTGGTGGATGTTGCAGGACGTAAGCAATAAATATTAGGCGGTGGTGGGTGTCAAAGTATAATGGACATTGAATGGTAGGTGCATATATTAGGTGATGACAAGCGACAAAAGAGGATAATGGCTAATATCAAACATTAAACTGTGGTGATAATGTGATTCTCTTAGAAACTAATAGATTGAATGACTGACATATGGCACTCAAAGAGAGTTAGCAAAATGAGGAAGACTGAGACTTTGTTTAGGACGGCTTTCTTACTGCTTCTTAAAGCAGCTTTTCAGTAGAAAAATTTAAACTTTTGTGCTGAAAAGCTAGTTTAAGGACCAGTAAGAAAAACGTCCCAAACGTAGTCTAAAATAATATCATATATGACACCCGAACATCAAGAAGCATACTAAGAAAAAAAAAATTAAAATGATTTTAGAGTTTAGATGGTTTAAATTTTCTAAAATGCATATGAACATTTGTTATTTATTGATTTTAGGGGGTTATTATGATATTTACTTGGATGATATCATAAAAATGCCTAGTTCATATCAATAATAAATTTACCAAATCACACCCTCAATGTTTTAAAAAAAGTGACTAGATGTATTGCCTTGGGCTAGTCAAATTTTGGCATCAGTTTATTAATCTCCTCAAAAGTAATTCAATGTTATAAACAACTCATTAATTGGAGTTTTTTAGGAGTTGCAATAATTTTAAAGAATAATAAGGGAAAATTTAGTGTCATTAAAAAACAACAACGATATGATCTTTTTTTAGGCGAAATATTTATCTCCTTAAGAGCAATTCAATATTCCAACAAATTATGAGTCAATAACCTAGAAATGTTGCGAAAATTTTTAGGATATTCAAATTTAGTCGACCAAACTGTGCACAAATCAGGCCATTTCGCAATGATTCGAGGGCATGGTGGCACTGCTAGTTGCGACATACTTTTTTTTGGAGGGGGCATCAACTTCGATCGCCACCACATAAGCATGTTGCATGAGGATTACTAGTTGAGGAATGAGGATGATTATTTCAAGCTCATAAAATATATAGTTTTTGTCATATAACCATATCGAAGAGTTAATAATTTTAATTATAAACACACAAAAAAAATCGTATATTAGAATATCCCCAAATAAATTTTTATAAAATTTTAGCTCATTAATTAAATTCTTTTGAGACCATAAAAATATTTATGCTAAAATTTATAATTGATTGATACCAATGAATTTTCTTTGACATGAAATACAAAATACCATCCATTATTTCTTACTAATTCCATATTCATAAAAATTTTTAAAAAAAAAATCTTAGCGTTTAGTGATGATTGTTCATATTAAGCTTAATTAGATAATTAGCGGCTAATGATGATGCTTTTGTCTTACGATTTGATGACTGTGAGAGAGATTATGTGAGGAAGCTTTACGATATTTTTTTAATATTTTTTAACCCTAAAGTTTGTAATATGTGTCATTATCATGCATGATGACGTATGGTAATTGTATAGTCAAGTGGGCCCCTCATGAGGAATATTCTAGAAAAGAAAAGAAAAAAAGGAATAGGGACATCTTGACGTAGATGTGAGATATTAATTTATAATTATTATTAATATTAAAATCAGTGATAATATGTTAATAAAATAAAATTTGTATTTTAGTTATTTTAATTCAAAACCGAAAAAAAATCTGGCTAAATATTACGAGTTAAATTTTGTTAAAGGTGGAAAACACATTAAAAGTGATATTAATATTAATCTCATCGAAAGGAATTTGACTTATATGCACATGAATACATTATTAGAATATTAATATGGACATTTGTAGTAGTAGAGAGATAAACCGCTAAGAAGATCCTATACACGTAGAGATAAAGAGAGAATGATGTAATAATCGTAATATGACATAATTTTGACGTGAAAATCCAAAAAATTGGATAAAAGTCACAGTTTTTGACCTAGTTGAAATGAATTCACTAGTATTTATTATTGATTACAAATGATGTCCTTCTTTGAGGGAGACATTGGCTCAATTAGAAAATATAGAGCACATTACATAGTTGGGGTTGGAACATAGAGTTATTATCAAGAAAATGTTGGTTTGTTCGTTTCATTAATAGGATCATAGTTAGATGATAGAAATTGGAGAGACCATAGTTGGTCGACGGTGGTCAGAGGGATACCTACCCGACGGTGGTATTTGGACGGAGGTTTGATGACGATGGTAGGGAGGAAGTTCATCAGTGGTGGTCAGGGCGGTGAGGATTCACCGGGGGTGGTACTGTGGTGGAGCTCTGTGATTCTTCAAGCCTTATACCTTGATTGATTTCTAGCTCAAGGTCCAAACTTGCTTTTCATGTGGGAAGTGGGGTCTAGTTATAGATTTTTGAGAGTGTCATGCTCCGTAAATATGAATAAGATCAAGGGCAAATTTAGAGTGCTCTATCGGACGACCATTTCAATTCCTTCAATCATAGAGCATTTGTGCAACATTTAAGTATCTTCATAATGTCATAATTAAGCGATCTTAGACTCATTGGATTTGTCTTGTCAGGCCACTTGATTTTACTATAAGCATGTCATATTTAGAGATTATTTAGTCATCCAATTAATACTTTAAACCTTCCAAATATGCTTCAGCCCCTTGATTTGAACCCAATTGGGCTCATATAGGACTAATTTTGATGTCATTGGATTTGTCTCATTAAGACGTTCATTTGACTATAAGCTTGCTTAAATTAGAGTTCAGACGATCCCATTTTAATTTAGGAAGTTATCAACTCATATATGCTTCGAGATTCATGCTTATTCAAGGTGATTTTTGGTTATGCATCAATATTACATGTAAATTAAATTTAAAAATTGAAGATGTTTAAATTTAAAATTATAGAGACATTAAATCAGACGATCCCGTTTTATTCAAGGTGCATATTTATTATATCATTATTATTATGTTTTTATATCTTATTTAAATAATTTTAATATTTATTACATGTCCCGATTCAATCTCAGATTCATTCCTAATTAAATCATTAAACATTGAATAATTTTTTTTAATGCAATGTTTTGTTTTAACAACCTAGATTCTCATCATATCCTCATGTAAATAGATTTGTGATGCCCTTGGTGTGGACCAAGTGATCAAACTGCACGCACATACTTACTTATGTCATATAGAATAACATAAAACCAAATGGTTGCTCTCAATACAAATATGAAGTGTCAAAACAGGCCACTATTTGTTCACCTGGCGACCACGAGTAGTAGGCATGTAATGCTTATTTCAGAAGAGATTATTCTGTGCGGAACCGAACGCGTTCGGAGGCCGATCCGGACTCACCAAGTCATTCAATGCATTGTGCATTGGGTGACGTGACTCGTCCGGATTGACCTCCGGACACGTCCGGATAGACCTGTCAAAAACGGGTCACGGGTCGGGTTCGGGTCCAACCCGAAATTGATCCGACACTGTTCAACCCGACCCGACCCGTTTTTGCAAACGGGTCGGTTTTCCGAACCCGAACCCGACCCGCTTCGGGTCCGGGTCAACCCGACCCGACCCGCTTCGGGTATATTTAATTAAAATTTTTTTATTTAATTCATTTTATTTAAATTTAAATCAAATTAAGGGTAGATTTACTTCAATTAATTTAAAATAAATCAAGATTAATTTAATTTGGGCAATAATATTTATAATTTTTTGAAATATTATTTACTTATTTCATAAAAATTCATTAAAATCCTCCAAAATTAATTAAAAACGGGTCAAACCGGGTCAATTTCGGGTTTCCGGGTCAACCCGAACCCGACCCGGTTTTACAAACGGGTCGAAATCTCTAACCCGAACCCGACCCGGTTCGGGTTCGGGTTGACCCGAACCCGAAATTTTTGGGTCGGGTTCGGGTCGGGT